>NC_046374.1:3714696-4014696 GCF_011125445.2 Fundulus heteroclitus | reverse complement strand
TTAATACGGTACTATACAGTCCCTGACAAAAGTCTTGTCACTTATCCATTTTGTAGAAACAACAGCTTGTAACCTGACTTTTAATTAATCCTTTGGTTTTGAAAATGGCTCATTTGAAAGCTAAAACTCTCCCAAATTATGTTTAATATCCTAAAATAAGTTTGCCTCACTGAAGAAAGTTTGATCATTTAGAAGAAAGGTCTGATTTTGGCAAGACAAAAGTTTTGTGGTCCACAAAGAGTAATGTGAAAATGTAACAATTTACTTACAAATACAAAAATATGTTGCATAACATCTGTGAATTAAGTTGTGGTGATATTTAATATCTTGTATGACTTCCATGAGCTTGAAGGACTGCATCCATGCGGTTCGGCAATGATTCATACAATGTACTGATGAAGTCATCAGGAATAGCAAAGAAAGCAGTTTTACATGCTCCCAGAGTTCATCAAGATTATTTTCGTCTTCCATACTTCCTCTTTAATTCTACGCCAGACATGCTCAGTGATGTTCATGTCTGGTGACTGGGCTGGCCGGTCCTGGAGCACTGTGATCTTCTTCGCCATGAGGAACCTTAATGTAGAAATGGAAGTATGCGACGGAGCACCATTCTGCTGCAAAATTTGACCCCTTATGTCGTTGGGAATGTAAGAGGTAGCTAATACTTCTTGATATTTTAGGCTATTGATATTACCTTCCACCCTGCAAATCTCTCGTACACTCCATACTTATGTAACCCCAGACCATGATTTTTCAGCCCCCAAACTTAACTGTTTTCTGGGTGAATCTCGGATCTCCTGGAATATTTACGGCGGCTGTGATGTGATTCAACCGAAGATTCATTTGAAAAATCCACCTTCTGCCACTTTTCCAGTATCCATTCTTTTAGCCGGCTGTGGGCCTTGGGAAATGCCACATGTTTTTTTAAGTGCCTTTTGTTTTGCGCTGGCTTCTGGGCACTAATGTGACCATGGAGGCCATTTGGAGACAGAATTCTACAAACTGTTCTTGTTGACATGGCGACCTGAGGTGACCAGACCTGGTGGAGCTCTGCAGCAGTGGAAAACAGGCTGGCCTTGGATTTTCGAGCCAACAATCGGTCCTACCTAGCAGTTGTCTTGCAGGGTCTGCCAGCCCTGGGCTTGTCAAAAACATTTTCTTATTCTTTGTACTTGACACTGAGACACATTGAATGTGTCAGCCACCTCAGCAGTGGGTGTGGTTTTCAGCCTCTTGATAATCATCGCTTTGGTCTCAGGGTGAATCTTAGGCATGTTGTCAGAGGTCAAGTTGCAGTTGATGTGAAGGTCTGGTGTGCTGGGGTTCTTTTTATACACACCCACTAATTGATCGATCAATTATTGATCACAGATGAGGCTGTAATCTAGGATTGGGTGCATCATACGACAAGGCGACAAAACGTTTGTCTTGCCAAAATCAGACCGTTTTGTGTTCATTAAATAATCAAACTTTCTTCAGTGAGGCGACTTTATTTTAGGATATTGAACATCATTTGGTAGAGTTTTAGCTTTCATATGAGCCATTTCTAAAACCAATGGATTAATTAAAAGTCAGGTTACAAGCTGTTGTTTCTACAAAATGGATAAGTGACAAGACTTTTGCCAGGGACTGTACTGCATTTGGAGGGGATCGGTACTTGCCTCGCTAGGGACAGCGCCCGCTGAGAGGACGAGGAGCAAGAGAGACTCTCTCTCGGGAGAGAGAGAGAGAGACGGTTGCAAAACAGCACCTTTGTCGCTAGATTTAGAAAGTTTTCAGACTCCTCTAGTGACTTTTTTTTCACAAAAGCGACTAGCAACAAATCTAGCGACTTTTCTGTGACAACACATAAATGCATCGATCAGTCTGCAGTTTACTAGTTTTAGCGAGTAGTAGGTGCTGCTGTGAGCCCTGCCCCTCCCATCTTCCAAGCACTGAAGCCTGCAACCCGCTCCACTGCCTGTCCACATTTCAAATGAATCACACCTGTGCAAAGCTGCCGCTGTTCCTACCCTAGTCTACAAAGTGGGGTGTTAATATAATAATAATTTTTTTACAAAACCATCGTTGCGCTAAAAAAAAGAAAAGAAAAGCAGCAGTATTTCCCCTGCATTAAATGCTCGGCTCAGGCTGCGTCTGCAGTTTGCTTGAGCTCTTCACGTCACATCAGATCTTGATAACTATTGAAGCTTCTCTTCTCATTATAGAAGCTTTTTTTCTGGTAATATCATGAACGTTTTATTCTGGCAATATTATGACTTTGATCTCATAATTAGAAATTGCCAAAGTATGGCCTGTTGCATGCACTTTTGGTTCATACAAAATTTGTTTATTTAGTGTAGGTTTGGGAAAAAGATTGTGCTGCTACAGTTGCTAAATTACTTTATTTTAAAATAATTGTATTTCTTCTTATTGTTCTAACGTAATACTTTTTCACACTAACTAAAACTTTGAGTACAATAAGAAAATGTTAGTGTTTTCTAATGCACACAGTTTAAAAATATAAATGAAATAAAAACTATTGAAAAGCTTGACTTTATAAAAATAAAAGTCAGTAATGATATTTTTTGTGTTCTCCTTTTATTTGAAAAGGT
This sequence comes from Fundulus heteroclitus, assembly GCF_011125445.2. NCBI lineage: Eukaryota > Metazoa > Chordata > Actinopteri > Cyprinodontiformes > Fundulidae > Fundulus > Fundulus heteroclitus. The sequence goes on along the minus strand of NC_046374.1, from coordinate 4,012,102 downwards.
ATCGAAATACATGTACCAGTACCGATACCAACATATTGGTACTGTGACAACACTACAACAGCTTCCTCACTGCAAGCCGCCATTGTTGTCTGAATCTCTGATACATCTACGAAAATCCCACCCGGTGATTCTGATTGGCTCGTCAATTTTATGTGGTATTTAAATCCCTCCCAATGGCAGTGATTCCAGATGGATGTGTTGAAGCCGTGTGGAGCTCGGCGGAACTACATCCATCTGTAGTCATTAGGAATACAGAAAAGTTGTATTTAGTCTGTCCAGGTGTTGCGTAGATATCATTATATTATTTTGTGGACATACTTTTCAAGCTGTTCAGTGTTCTCTGTTCTTTATTACCTTTTGTGAACTAAAACGTCAAAGTATTTGCTGCAGAGCTTCTAGGTCATGGACTTCCGCTTAACCAATTTTGAGAATTTGGCATTTTTATTTTGGAGTCCAAGCTGAAGGATGCCGAAGCCTGAAGTGGAGTAGTAAAAATGTAAGGCTGTTGGGTGTATTAAATTATTACACCGTGCCCCAGAAGACTACAAAAATGGCCGAGCTGGGTGAGGTGGAACGCTGTGCGACCTTGGAGGTGGGTGGGGTGTGACATGCCACCACTGCATTTAAAGAGACGGCACCAAAACAATTTTTTTTCTCCAACGAACCTCAGAAGAGGGGGAGAAGAGGATCTTTGAGGCAACATTAACAAGGAATTCAGAACAAAGCTTTGCAGTTTCATTTTATATACACACAACTGAATGATTTTAATATGAAAATGAAGGCATTATAAAGCATGATAAGTACCCTTTAAAAGTTTCATCCAGTCTCTACTTATCTTACTGAAGATTTTCTGCTACAGTTTAGCTATCATTTAGCATATTACACAAAGAGGAGGCGAGCAGCATCTCTGACCTGTGTGGTTGTGAGAAGTTGTCATGGAAAACATCTTGAAGCTTTCCCACGACGTCATCAACATGGATGGGAATCAAACTGCCATACTGGTGCAGAGACTCTTCAAGAATACCTAACAGAAAAAGAACATTAGGCCGCTACCACTCAGGATCCAGTGTTTAGTTTTTCTTCTATTCCATCCAGGCAGGTTATCAGGAGCGTTTGATGAGATATTTTCCGCAACATTAATCAAACAGAGTCTACCTCTGTAGGAGGTAGACTCTGCAACTGACCTCGCAATAAATTTAAATATTTTACAACTGCTACAACCTTTACATTAGATATCTGAACAGTGATCTGCCAACATACCAGTTACACATTTTGTGTGTTCTTCACTAAGAGCCACTTCCACTGGTCTGATGTCGCGTCTCATTTTTTCATCCTGCTTGTTTGAAGGGCCGTTTAACTGCATATCTATAAGAGAAAAATAAATAAACATTTGACAAACTAATTTTAAAGTGTAATATGCCAACATGCATTTATAAACAACATTTAGGTAAATATTTTCATTAAGTATACAGTTAGGTCCAGCTAGGTAAAGAGATGTAATTCCTAAACCCTTGATCCAACTTGGATGTGAATACTCTCAAATTACAGCTGAGAGTCTGCACTTTAAGCCCATATTAATTATATAATTGTATCTTGAAAATGTTTTTATAAACAGCTAAATTAGCAGAACTTGTGTAACTGTCCAAATATTTCTGGGCCTAACTGTATATGAAATACTGCCCAACAGACAAAAAACTGTTTATAGGATAGTAAGGCAATAATTCTGCAGATGAACCATTTTTAGCATCTAGTGCAACTCTAGAGAATATATTACAAGAGATTTAGTATGAACTATGGAAACACACATTCATGCTAAACCTTCCATAAATTGGTTGAAAAAACAACAACAGCTTTAGGCGGGATTATCTCCAGAATCCTACCTGATCAAACAAGACCTCTGCAATCAAAGCTGGTTTATATTTCTGATCTTCATTAGAGACAAAAACCGGCTCAGGAAGTGAATTCTGCATTTGAACAAGAGTACCTGTTAACCGCTCCTCTTGGCTATCATCCTCTTCATCATTGTAACGTGGTTGATATTTTTTTGTCCTCCTTTGTCTGCCGTACAAACTGTGCTTTTGCCCTCTTCCACCCCACTGGTGCCCTGCTAAGGTGATCCATCGAGCCTTCTGGCGCCAGCTTTTCCAGTTCTTGGCGAGGTGAAATCCAATAACTCCATGGGGACGCAAGCGACGCAAGCGTCTCAGCCTCTTCAAGGCCCTGTATCTGCTGAACTGGGACCCAAACAAACCCCTGACCTCAGCCTGGGAGACAATATTTTCTACAGAGGGATCACCAAGTTTTTCTTCACTATGTTGTGGTCCATGATCTTGGTGTTGATGTAATCGACTTGACTGGCAAGGAAACTCTGAAACTTCCCACTCCACCAACTCCTGCTCCTCACTTTCTTCCATCTCATCCCCATCCCCATCTTCCTCTTCATCGTTTTCCCAGCCTTTGCCTTCAAAACCCTCAACATCATCTTCATACAGATTTTTTATCTCTTCATCACCAATTGCTTCAATCCCACCCGGCCCATCCTCTTCCTCGTCTTCTACATACTCTCCTGTCCACAGTTTTTCTTTCTGCCCAAGCCTGAGGTGCATGGGGCTGGATACACTGTGGCCTGACACAGGGACAATGAGGTGGTCTCCGGGAATTCCTCCTAAATAAAACATGAGAAAACAATAGTTAGCTGGTAAAACGGTCAAAAAGCATTCAGCCTTCCATGCAATGAAAGAAAAAAGCTGATTTAACATCAACTAAAAAAAACCTACAGGCCCTGATAAATTGGCTGCCTTTAAAGATTGCTAAAGATATTGTTGTGCACATGGCACATATTTTTACCTGAAGTCTCCAATTAACTACAAGACCTAAAATTGGGGGGGGGGGGGGGGGGAAATTGCATCTCAATTGCCTTAACATAAAGATGGGGTTCCTCCTGAAAAAAACTATTACTGTTCCATCTTCACACTTTCAGACCTGGCTAACTTACAGTTGACATCTTTTTTTAGTCACCGTTAATATAGTCGTGACAACAATTGATCCTAATGGTACACTGGACTCACTGTTGTGCCATCACACCATGGGCAAAATACTGAATTGGGAACAACATGTACCATGAGGGAGAAATCAAAAGGGGTTTAGTCCGTGGGCCAGAATCTGTAGGACGTCTCCTTAAGAAGTTTCGTATGAACTGTCAGGGGGCAACTTTCTTCCACCGGGATAAGTTGCTACACATAGCAGTGATCTCAAAACACCAATGTTCCCACGTTTTCACTTGCATATTAATAAGTTAAAGGTGGTAGAAAATCTAAACTGTGGCGCTCCGGTCCAAGAGGTCACGTGATTCAATTTTTGCTGCTCAGCCAATCAGATCGCTGTATTGTCAGCTGAGCAAGTTCACCAGTTCATCATGGCTGCGCCCGTAAAGGGTTGTAAACATTTGTTTCAAGATGAAGAAAGCCCAATAATAGCATTTTCTGGTGCCAGTTGGTAAAGATCTTTATGGCGAGGAAAAAGAAATAGCCCAGTCCATCCATCCATTCATTTTCTAACACGCTTATCCCTGCTGGGTTCATGACGGGTGCCGGTCTCCAGCTGTCAATGGGCGAGAGGCGGGGTATAACCTGGACAGGTCGCCAGTCCATCACAGGGCAGAAATAGTCCAGACTTTTGCCCAATTTACTGTGATATCACCAAGACCTGCTGCGCTAGGATAGCACAGGCGACAGGTGTCGTTGTGCCAAACGACTTATCCCCGCCAGAATTTTCCTCACCAGACCACGTGGAGAGCAAAAGTGGAACTGAAATCGCCCGCTGCAACCGGGTCAGAGACTGCATGCAGGACATCGGACCGGCCTGCCCCAACCGCGTTTCAGATAGCCGCAGAGCTCCGTGTCCGCTTCTTTTCCTAGTGCCCAAAGTGAACCGAACTGGCACAGAGCTACCGACAAGTTTGGCAGAGAAACAAACAGGGAAAGTTAAATGGTTTATTTAGAACAGGGACACCCGTGGGGGTGCAGGAGATGAAAACTGTAATAGCAGTCTGACAGTGTTTTTTCCCCACACCATAAAGACATGTAAATAAACATTTCATTTGTAAAGACTAAAATCAAAAACTGTAAATTTAATCAATACATAAAAATGTATTGTAATGATCCGTATTAGACTTTATTGCTAAGTGCTGTTGCACCCTTCCTGTTTCTTTAAGTTAGGTTGTTTTGGGGTTATACCGGAAGAAATGTGTGGGGAGGAGTGGTGGTTCAGGGGACTGGTGGGGTGAAGCTGTCCTGCTCTGTTCGTCCTAAAATAAACTATTAGCAGCAAAACATCGGTCTGGTGCTTGGGTGTCATAACGGAACGATACAGTATTCAAACGAAAAATGTTTTATTTAGAAGAAATCTTCTATGCTTCATTTTAAGATGAAATATCTGCAATGTGCTGTAAATGTGCATCTAACTTGTGGCCTCTACTTCATTAATTCTGGCAAATATGCTCAATTGACTGGAACCAGGGAAACTGTCATGCAGGTGAGACATCCAAGGTTAGTCATGAATGAGGAGAGGAACCAAGAGAGGGAAATTTCTTGACCATGTTCACGCACAGATCTGTAATAATTTTCATCGGGATTCAGACAGGTGCAGTTAATTTTACAGATGCGTATTCAAACATGAACAAGGAAACCAGCAACCGGTGGTAGGGGGTGAGGGGAGTAGAGGTGTGTTGCCATGGGCGTGTTTACCTGCTGAATGTAACCGCTCTGAAACAATCAGGAAATAACCGTTTATTTCTCTGATTAATAACAGCTTTATCAAGGCTGGCGCTCACAGGTAGATTATCAGAGTTTAGTCCATGAATCCACCTGGACAGTCTCTGGTTCAGAGACGTTTCAGGTTGTCTGCGGAGGTTTGACCGATCCAAGTGTCTCTTTCTGTCTCTCGTGCCAGCATAAGCCACTGATGCACCTGAAAATCCTCAGCATCCTGTTGTGGATGTTTGGTGCAACTTTATTACAATTTAATAAAAATTCTGTTCTAATTTTATTTCCATAACCTTTGTTATGATGGTTGTATTACTGTAACTGTTACTGCAATTTCTGCCATTTATTTTTTATTTTTGTGTGTTCTGGTGATTTGAGCATGATTTAACATGCCACCTTAACTATATCAATAAAAAAGCTTGTTGCAATTTTTTTGAAGATTTGGGGAGGTGTCAACCTGGATGGGACACACAAGGGGGGTGCGTGGCAAAAAAAGTTTTGGAACCACTGTCTTAAACATTCAACCTTAATACTTCCTCTGTAATAAAACAGAGGAAGTATTAATTATTTTAAAAATGTCACAAAAAATTCAATAGAGTAGGAATGTCAGATTTTCTTGAGATGTTCCTGCCTTTAAATTCCCTGAGTTATTTAAAAAAAATAGTGTGTCCCCTTTTTTATTTGTATAGACAGCTCTGATTTGTCTGGCTGCTGTCTAGGCTCTTAGTAAAAGAGATTCCTGCACTAATTAGGACCTCTGGGTCAAATAAAGGTATATTAACACAACTCTGAAACATGCACAATAACAGAGAATACTGAAATCCATATTGCACGAATTGAAAGAAAAAACTGAGCCCCTTATAGTGGAGACCAATATCCCCTGCATACCTCCTCCAGTGCTGTCCTGCCCCACAGCAGTCAACCCCAGGTCCCCCTGCCAGCGGTTCTGGGCCAGGCTCCCGCCATTGTCTCGCATTGTCCACGGACAGCCCACGACCTGCGCCAGCTCGTCACCTGCAAACAGCAAACACATTATGGCTGGAAGCAGAAATGACTGCTCTTGCAAGTTTGTGCAATCAGCATCTGTAGAGCAGAGCATCTAACTGCTGCCATGGCAACGTCACAGGGAAGGTTGTGTGTTTCTGAGCCAGAGTTGGGACAAAAATAGAGTTCTCACCACTGCTAACCTTGTTCAAATAAGTTTAGTTATTACGTTATTGTTATTGCAGGAAAAGTTTCCTAACAGGAAAACCACAGGGAATATGATGCGTTACTTTTTTCCCCATTTCTGTTGTGTTCATATCCAGAGCTTGTTGCTGAAATTTTGGTCTGACAAAACCAATGCAATTACGGTAACAATAGTTCTGCTAGTTCATGCTTTATGCCTGCGTAGCCAGTATCCATCAAAAAAGAGTTATTAGTATCTGAATTTTAGAATTCAAAAATGATTATTTGAATACAGGCTGAAGACCTTTTCATTTCATGACAGATCTTTTTCTGTGGCTGTCTTCGAAGGTGAAAACTTCATATTCATTTAATAAACCTGATTTCCGAACAATTATATTGGCTACTAGAAAGGGTTGATCATTCATCAAAGATTGTTAGTTTGTCACATGTTTCATGGGAAATTCTGGAAACAAAAAACTTAAACGAAGCAATCGTTGGTGCTTATGAGTCACAGCTTATCACAGTTTTAATAAGACTTAAATTATTATTTATTATTATCCAAACCTTTAGCTTTTAAAACACTGTTTGGTGACTTTTTTTCTTCCTTTTTTTAACCTACCATATAATAAATGTATTTTCAATGCTGGAAAATTTCAATTAAGGAGAAATAACTTGCATTGAAATGTCCTTTTGGTGTTAAACGATAATAGATAGCCGTTTCCACGTGAGCGTAGTTTCGCTATTTGCAGCTGGAAGCCAGCATACAAACAAATGGATGTTTGAATCTTTACTGGTTGGTTATTCCTTGAAAATGGAATGGCCAGAGTTGATCAGAATGTGTAAACACCAACAACCATGTGGAGCTCTTCCACACACGGGTACGTTACCTGGCCAACTGTTGTCAGAGGCTTTATTCGCTGAATAAAGCGAGCACCATACTACAGAAGTAAAACTCAGGCCAGCATTTATGACGCCTTTTAACGGGGAAACAGCGGTGTGTTGAAACTGCTAAACACCAGGAACCCATTCAATACCTCAATTCTGTGCCGTGCGCGCTCTGAGGTATGCTACCAATGGTAGCTTCACAACCCAAGATAACCCCCTCCAACCTTGTCTTTAAAACTTGTTTTATCCGGAATCATAATAAGTCCACGTCATTTACACCACAGTCAGAAAAAAACATTCATGTAATTCAATGCCAATAATCTGTTGATGATTTGTATCTCCGCGCAAGGATGTTAGCTGTTAGCAACGTTATCTTAAGCTAGGTAGGCACTTAGCATGCTTCAAAAACTGCATGAAAAAGCCGGCGGGAGCATACATCAACCAGCTGGATAAAGCAACGTTGTTCTTACCCCTCAGTCTGAGACTTTCTGACTGAATACTGGACGTATTTCTTTTTAATGTTTTAATGAGCAAACACAAACTTTAGCTGCTCTTTAGCCTCATTCAATTAAACCAGTAGGGAACAGCCACAATTCGGCTCCTTCTGCTTCGTTTTCTTCCTCTGTTTTTATCCTAAAGACTTGAAACGCTCACAATGGCGCGTTGGCGCCATCTATCGGTTATCAGCGAGCCGGAGAACCCTGCCCCCGTTTGGATAAGTACAAAATTATCTACTGACTCCGTATCAAGCCCGTTCAGTGCCCCCACACCCCCAAAAAACAAAACAAAAAATACAAGTCATAAACATATAACACATATAAAAAACAAGTATATAAACATAGAAATATGATAATTTCAAAAATGTTTAAAAATACATGTAAAAATTAATTATCAATTATTTCTAAGGCAGGAACATTTTTCAAACATTTACAAGTTTTTTCAAGATTTATTTTGTTATTGAATAGTGTGTGTACAGTATTCTATTAAAATGATTAATGAAGATTTTAATCCCCTTTTACAAGGCAGCAGCAGAGACATGAAAACGGTGTAATTCCCTCGCCACTAATTGTTGCTATGTTCTTTAAACTCAACATGCGTATGAGTACTGCCTTAAAGCTGCCGCAACTAATAAACATTCGAGATGGCAGATAATAAGTTTTCACTGTGAACAGTGAGGTTCAACTGTTGCTTAAAGGACACATGTCATGGTTTATCATGTCTTCCTTTTCACAATGGAATTATTCAGTTTTGGTCTATATAACGTGGAACTGCACTTTGGAATGAATTCCTTGTTGCCCCTACTCTTTTGGCCCTGTTCTGAGGTTTGTCTGAGAGCAAGTCATTTTGATGCAGTCACTTTAAATTCAAATGAGGCATTTTAGACCCCACCACGTTCCAGGTTGCGCAGCATTTCACTCAAGTCTGCCTGGTCCTATCCACTTCAACCAGATCTAATTGTTAGGACGATATTTTCTGTCAGATCGGATGGAAGGGATGGTGTGGGTTGTTTCAGTCTTAAAGCTATAGTTGGTAGTCCTGTTAAGAAACAGTCCTTCTATCCTGAAAGTAGGATAAATCTGAATTATGCATTCAGAAAAAGGAGGTTAAAAAATCAATCTCTGGGAGCTGCAGGACTGTAAAAACTCTTACCAATCACTGCCATTCATACCGAAGGGAAGGGATTTGTCAGAGGTTCGGTCCTTATTTTGAAAACTAACCACCAACAGAAGGTAATAACTTGGTAGTTGTTTTGGAAAAAATAACTAATTGTGTAAGAGTTAATTTTATAGAGAAAAAAAACTGTATTACTAGTAAAAAAATTTAAATAAAAAATTGTTGTAATGCATTACTTGCATACATGCGTTTTTGTGGGATGTCAGTTTTAAAATTTTTCCCCTTCTTATAGTTTTTTTGACTTGTACAGATTGCAGCACCGGGTCTGATGTGATGTTGTATTTTGTTGTTCTGCCTAAGATTAGTCATTATTGGGTGATTTCACTTCTAAAATATGATTGGTTGACGGGAGAGCGAGTCAAGGGGAACAACGGTGAACTTTGTGAGCCAGCAGCTTCGTTTTGGGAGTTTTTTTGTGTGTGTGTCCGTTTTAAAGTGCAGCAATTTAACGGTGCATTATTGTCCAGAAACAGCCAAAGGACAGACTGAAGCATCTTGCCTGAGCTGGAGACTGAGGTTCTGCAGGGGTGCCTCTCCAGGGGAAAGACTGACTGCAGGGGATCAGCTGTGGGTTTTGCCTTCCCTTCTCACCCCACCATTGCCAGGAAAGGGTGTGTGTTTTAGTACCTGTGCACTGAGAGACCGGGAAACTGGACACTGTCAACTAGACATTGTGGACTTAGAAACCATAAGCATTATATAAGTAGACGTCTTGTTGGGCGGGGTCTGCCTATGCTGAGGATGAGTCAGAGCATCTGCCATGTTGAATGTGGCAAATCTGCTGTTAGGCTCAGTCACTTAAACAGTATCAGAGGGACTTTAATCTCAAAATATACTTTATATTCGTAATATTTTTATTTTTGTAATATTACAAGTTTATTTTCGTATCCCTTTGGCTTCATTATCCTGACTTTATTCTCGCAAAGAATAAAAATAATGCAAAGAATATAACCTTGCTATAAATCCAGGACTAAAATAGTTCTGGAAACTGTGACAATCTGGAAATATTCCCCCTTAAATCTCATAATATGACGTTTTTCTCATAGTATTACCACTTTTGTCTTTTTTTTTATACTTTACTCTCCTATGACTTTTTTTCTTATATTAGTAATCTTATCTGTCCCCCAAAAAGTCTGTTCCTAATCTGTGTCTATGCCAGATCTTACAAGGTTCACATGGTTGTATGAAATAATGAAGACCACAATGTTTAGATTTAACCAATTGATTTTTATATTTATAACACATACACATATCTCTCTCTGTCTCCCCCTCCTCTCTTTATATATATATATATATATATATATATATATATATATATATATATATATATATATATATATATATATATATATATATATATATATGGCTTAGCACCTAAATACATCACAGACTTGTTATCAGTGTATCAACCCTCCAGACCACTAAAGGTCTTCTGACTTCAGCCTACTCTGCATATCTAGAACCAGAACCAAACACGGAGAACCAGAATTTAGTTGCTATGCTCCACTTATTTCCAGCTGTTTTTAACATATGCTTTTAGTTTCCATTTCCCATGTTTTATTTTGTTTACATTTTTCTACATTTTATTCCAACTTGCTATTATTCTGTTTTTATTTTCCTATATTTTAATAATTTAAAGCACTTTGTGTTGTCTTTGTACTCAAATGTGCTATACAAATATATTTGCCTTGTCTTGCCGTGTAATATTTAAGTAAAAAAGCTGATATATTCATGTTAACAGTGGTTAAACTAAAAAAAAAAAAGAAATTACCAGCCAATTTACTGAACAATATGAGATAATATGCAATAAGCATGATATTACATCAGCATTTCAAAGTAGCTAAGGCGTGTGTAAGTGTACCTTAACATTTAAGAGACAATGTAAACAAGTCATGATCATACCAGAACCCGTGCAATCATTAGCATGTTGTAAACAGTTATTGAATGTATTGTGAGCAGTGGGGATTATAAAGTATAAACAGCATGTGGAATGAAGGACCCACGGAAATGCTACTTTGAGTATCTAGGATGCAACGGTTCATAAATGAAAGAGATCTCCAGCTCTGCAACATGAGAGACTCTGTTCATCAGTGTCTCTCATGTTGTGTTACAGTTCATGTCTCCCTGCACTGGGTCCAGGGGGCATACAGGCCCTCCTAATGAGTTTAACTAGTCGCTTCCTCCCAGCTACAGTTAAGCTGCTGCTCCAACTTATCTTCTATGGTGACTACATCATAGAAGATGGCTGATGCCATCTCAGAGTTAAAGAAGGTCTTCAGGAGCACCCCCTGCACTCCAAAAGATCTCAGCGTCTTCACCAGGAAGAGTCTGCTCTGACCCTTCCTGTTGTGACTGTAGTCCAGTTTATTGTTCAGGTGAACACCCAGGTACTTATAAGAGTCCACTATCTCAACATCAGTTCCTGAGATGTGAACTGATATCGGTGTGCCTGTGAGAGTCCACCACAGGCTCCTTAGTTTTCCCTGTATTTAACCTGAGCTGGTTCTGCTGGTGCCAGTCTACAAAGCTCTTTATCCACTGTCTATACTCTGAGTCGTCCTCATCTGTGATGAGACCGACTATGGCAGAGTCATCAGAGAACATCTTGAAGGTTAGCAGCCTGGTGAGCTGATGGAGAAATCTACAGTGAACAGAAACGGTGTCAGCACAGTTCCCTGTGGTGCTCCTGGACTGCAGGCCAGCCTGTCAGAAACACAGCTCCATGTCCTCACATACTATGGTTGACCAGTGAGGTAATCAGTATCTACTGTGACAGGTGGTGGTCCACTGCTGACCACTCCAGCTTGTCCTTCAGGAGTCCTGGGTTGATGGTGTTGAAAGCACTGGAGAAATTAAAGACCATGATCTTCATGCTACTCGCAGGAGTAGCATGATTAATTTGGGTCTGGCTGCATGGTTTGATGGGTATCACTATCTATCTATCTATCTATCTATCTATCTATCTATCTATCTATCTATCTATCTATCTATCTATCTGTACTGTTTCAAACAACACATAACCTTTATTTCTTGCTATCTGACGTCAAATCAGACAAGACTTTTTCCTGTTTTAGGTCAGTTAGGATTACCAACATTATTTCTACTGGCTAAATACAAGCATGCACATAAGAATACTTCTTTATTATTTTTTGTCTTCATAAATGCTCATACACTAAGATGATTATGCATTTATATAGGTTGGGTAAGTAGACAGTCCTACAACTTACAATATCAGCATAAAAGCTGTAGAAGCCATTGCAGGGTTGGACAGATTAAATATGTTGCTTGGGTTGTTTGTTTCTCTTTCAGTTAGATTCCTGTTGGTGGCAGCAGAGACCATTTATCCATGTTACCATGTTACCTTCTAGCACATGGAGATCTATCATTAAATATATTGATATTTTAAAAGATAATGAGATAATATTCTTTCTTTTTTTAATTTACAGTGGGTACGGAAAGTATTCAGACCCCTTTGAATTGTTCACTCTTTGTGTCATTGGAGCCATTTTCCAGGAATCTAAAAAGTTCATTTTATTTCTCAGTAATGTACACTCAGCACCCCATCTTGACAGAAAGAAACAGAAATGTAGAATTTTTTGCAAATTTATTAAAAAAGAAAAACTGAAATATCACATGGTCATAAGTATTCAGACCCTTTGCTCAGTATTTAGTAGATGCACCCTTTTGATGTAATACAGCCATGAGTCGATTTGGGAATGATGTAACAAGTTTTTCACACCTGGATTTGGGGATCCTCTGTCATTCCTCCTTGCAGATTCTCTCCAGTTCTGTCAGGTTGGATGGTAAACATTGGTGAACAGCCATTTTCAGGTCTCTCCAGAGATGCTCAATTGGGTTTAGGTCAGGGCTCTGGCTGGGCCAGACAAGAATGGACGCAGAGTTCTTGTGAAGCCAGTCCTTTGTTATTTTAGCGGTGTGCTTAGGGTCATTTTCTTGTTAGAAGGTAAACCCTCGGCCCAGTCTGAGGTCCAGAGCACTCTGGAAAAGGTTTTCGTCCAGGATATCCCTGTACTTGGCCGCATTCATCTTTCCCTCGATTGCAGCTAGTCGCCCTGTCCCTGCAGCTGAAAAACACCCCCACAGCATGATGCTGCCACCACCATGCTTCACTGTTGAGACTGTATTGGGCAGGTGATGAGCAGTGCCTGGTGTTCTCCACACATACCATTTAGAATTAAGGCCAAAAAGTTCTATCTTGGTCTCATCAGACCAGAGGATCTTATTTATCACCATATTGGAGTCCTTCAGGTGTTTTTTTTTAGCAAACTCCATGCAGGCTTTCACGTGTCTTGCACTGAGGAGAAGCTTCCGTTGGGCCACTCTGCTATAAAGCAGGTGGATTGCTGCAGTGATGGTTGACTTACTACAACTTTCCCCCATCTCCAGACTGCATCTCTGGAGCTCAGCCACAGTGATCTTTGGGTTCTTCTTTACCTCTCTCACCAAGGCTCTTCTTCCCGATAACTCAGTTTGGCCAGACGGCCAGCTCTAGGAAGGGTTCTGGTCCTCCCAAACGTCTTCCATTTAAGGACTGTGGAGGCCACTGTGCTCTTAGTAACCTTAAGTGCAGCAGACATTTTTTTTGTAACCATGGCCTGATCTGTGCCTTGCCACAATTCTATCTCTGAGCTCTTCAGGCAGTTCCTTTGTCCTCATGATTCCCATTTGCTCTGACATGCACTGTGAGCTGTAAGGTCTTATATAGACAGGTGTGTGGCTTACCTAATCAAGTCCAATCAGTATAATCAAACACAGCTGGACTCAAATGAAGGTGTAGAACCATCTCAAGGATGATCAGAAGAAATAGACAGCACCTGAATTAAATATGAGTGTCACAGCAAAGGGTCTGCATACTTATGACCATGTGATATTTCAGTTTTTTTTTTTTATAAATTTGCAAAAATTTCTACATTTCTGTTTTTTTTTTCTGTCAAGATTTTCTGCTGAGTGTACATTACTGAGAAATAAAATGAACTTTTTAGATTTTTGGAAAATGGCTGCAATGACACAAAGAGTGAAGCGGTCTGAATACTTTCCGTACCCACTGTATATCAGGCTAGAGAGCTGGTTGACGTTTGTACTCAACTTTCATTTGATTTTAATTTCTGATGCCTGAATCTTTTTTTTAAATCAATATTGGAAAGGAAAAGTGGAAAATCAGAACAGAAAAAAATAGACAGACATCACAGATAGCTACAAGTATGTGTCTCTGTCAGACAAATTAAAATGAGGATATTAAGACTTTAAAGTCATATCTTTTGTGGCATTTATTTCTTATTTAACAGCATTAAGTCTATTTTTCCAACTTCTCAATTTGGGGAGAATTAGATAAGAAAATTCTGAAGAATTTTCTTTTTTATACTGTCCTTGGTATTTGTACCCTAAACAACCTTATAAGCTCGATGACTACATGGACTATTGTTGAATATCTTTGTGCCTTAAGGCATTTCTTGTTGGGCCAAAAATAGGTTGTCGTAACACTTGGACTTTTTGAACATGCTTTGGGACTTACTGTCACTTTTGTATTCGATCCCAAATCTGAAAATGCAATGAACAAATTGAAAGAATTAGAAGTAAGATGTCTGAGAAGAGAATGGCTGTTTTTCAAAAATATTTAAATTTTGTAGATGATTTGCAGAGGTTCGGTTGTTTAATCTGGTGTTTTGTGGATGTTGAGGAGATTCATGACCTTGTTTTTCAATTAGCAATTTTCCCCCAGAGTAGGTAGGACTGCCGCAGGGCTGATCCTTGTCACTGATCTTCAAACAGGGTTTGAATATGTAGTCGTGCAGAAGAGATGTCCTGAAGCATCTCAGAGTAGAGTTTCTGGGTTAAGCTTTTGGGTGCTTGTAGGCTCATCTTTGCTTTTATAATTTATGTGGATCTGTAGCCATACCCTTTGATATTCATTGGAGCAGTTTGCAGTTGAGTATCAAGGAGAGTCTGTTCACTTATGGCCATGGGATGTGGAGTGAATGACCAAGACAATGTGCTCCTAAGGCTGAGCTGAGCTGGATCCATGGGCTGGCCGGGCTCTGCCTTCAAGATAGGATGAGGAACTCGTTCTTCCAGGGGAGTTCATAGACAAAGTCATTCAGTTGCACATTCAAAATGCACATTGAATGAAATTTCATTGCAAGACTAAAAAAAACATAAATAAAAAACCTAAAAAACATAAATATAAGCATTCATCATTTGTCAGGAATTTAGCGACAAACCAAAAAAGACATTTTATATGTACACAAAATGATAAGACAGTATGAATAGTGCAAGTACGTATATGTAACAGCAGGATACATTGCATCAATGAATGGGTCACAATGGTGCAGACAGTAAAGTTAGTGCAACAGAGCTCACAGAGACGATGTAAAGTCACTAGTTTTGCGTGTGTATGTGTGTGTGTGTGTGTGTGTGTGTGTGTGGCGGGGGGGGGGGGGGGGCTGTTGGGAGTCTAGAAGTCTTCAGACGTGTGGAATGAAGCTGTTGAGGAATCTGGTTGTTCTGCATTTGAAGCCGTTGATCGTCTTGCCAGAGAGCAGCAGGGTCCATGGTGGGGGTGGGAGGAGTCTTTTATAATTGTCTGAGCCCTGGTCATGCATCATCTGCGAACAGTGTCATGGACTGAAGGAAGAGCTGTCCTCACCTCTCTCTCTACACATTTCCAGTCTAAGGCGTTGCAGACCTCAAAGCAGACAGAGATGCAGCTGGTCTCTATTGTCAGTCTGTAGAAAGGCGTGAGGATGGGAGAAGGGAGGTTTGCTCTTATAATCCAACACAGTCCAGATGCTGCTGTCCTCTCTTCACAAGAGCAAAGGTGTGGAGGGACCAGGTCAGAGTGTCTGTGATCTGCACCACCAGGAATTTGATGCTGCTGACTCGCTCCACTGCGGAGTCCTTGATGAGGAGGGCTGTGTGACATAGCTGATCTCTTTTGTTTTCTTGACATTCAGAATCACAATGTTTTTGTACCACCAGTCCATCGGGTGTTTCACCTTCTCCCTATATGCCAGTTGGTTGTTGTCCCTGATCAGAGCCACCACAGCTGTGTTGTCTGCATACTTAATGATGTGATTTACGCTGAACCCGGTACAGCAGTCCTGGGTCCTTAGGGTGAAGAGCAGTGAGCTCAGTATGCAGCCCTGTGCTGAAGGAGATGATGTTGGAGATGTTTTTGCCAACCCAGACAGTCTGGGGTCTGTATGTGAGGTTCCCACTTCAGCAAGAGTGCTCCATAAAAATGTCAAAAGTAATTCTCAGGAAAAGAAAAAAAGTCACATATCAGGTTGTCTTTGGGCCCTGAACTAGTAACAACATATTGTGAAGTGCATATTAAAAATAGCTGTCTTAAATTATTGTTTGGATTTTGACTGGGTAAGATGGTTTGGAGTGCCGTAGACAGGTTAAACCGTTTTTCTTTCCTCCAAGGGCCTCAGCATTACTACCTCAAAATATGTTAACCTCTCCTTACTTTTTAATCTTGCTCTTAGCCTAGGTGGCCCTTCCTCACTTTTTGTGGAGAAGGTACCCTTTGCCCATCCCCCAGCTTTCCAACACACATACCATCTTGTTACCCACTCCACCCCCTGTTGGGTGCTGGATCGTAGAGTGGGGCGGGTGGATTATGCGAGTGTGAGACTCGCAAAAGGCCTGCCATGGTCTTTCTCTGTGTGACGGATGGCTAGGAGGTTGAACAGGCCTGTTTTGCATGAAAAGAGAAGGCAGCAGGGGGAAGAATAGAGGTTTATTGAATGAGGCCTGTCACCCAAAACCACCCTCCTGCTCCAAACCCTTACACCAACCCTTCATCCATTCCTTCATCATTTCAACCCTCCTCCTCCCTTGTTCTCCTACCACATTGCCTCCCCATTCTCCTTTACTTGGGGGTTTTGTTGGACCATATTCACTGGCCCTTTCTCACCCTTGAATCTACTCCCCACCCCCCATTTTGCTGCCATCCTTACTTCTCCTTATTTTATCCTTCTTAATTTCTGTTCATTCAGATTTCCCCTTCTTTCCATCAAGCTGTTTTCACCTTTCGTAAGGTTCCAAAGCATTTGAATCCTCTCATTATTTTGTGGGTATGCTGAATAGGGAGCCATTATGATAATCCGATAGGCAGAGTTCTTTAACACTAAAAGAAGGCATGTGACTTGATGCTGTCATGAAGAGTAAATCTACATTTGAGTCAATGGGAGATATTATGGCATCATTAAAAAGTTAAAGCTTTCTACCTAACTTTTAGCCACCCGTGAGCAGGAAACTATCAAACTAGACAGAGGGGCAGATTAAAGCCTCATGTTTTTTACCACCTGATAAAGCAACAATATTTCTTTTTAAAATTAGACTTGAGTAAGCAATAATGTCCATTATGTAAAACAAATTAAAGTAAATCTGGCACAATAGCAGCATCCATTCTGAGCCTGATGTTTTATTGATTTCAACTTAAACCACATGTAGCTGGCATTTTAACTGATTCAGCTTTAGTAATAGTTGGTATTTTCACCACAGGACCACCAGAGGTGATATGTCGCACTGTCAGGAAAGTTTCTGGCTGAGAAACACAAGATTAATAAAAGAACTACACAGAATGAAAGCAGTCATTTATTCTGTATCAAATTTTGAAACTTCGAGCTCTTAATTTTCTATTTATATATTTTAGGTTTGATTCATATAATTCTCCCCCATTTCTTCACTTAAACAATGCCGCCATTACTTGAACTTTTTATAAAGGGTCCACAGGGTCAAGTGGATAGCTTAGCCAATGTCCCCCTCCAAGATAGTGTCATAGTTAAATAGAATGCCAGACTATAAAAATAAAAAAAATAAAAAAATGTTTTTTGGCCTGGCTTTTTCCTGTTATTTTCCAGTCACCTCCTCCTCTCACTTAGCTCACCCTCCACTCCCTCAGCAATCAGTCACACCTGTTAGGCACTAATCAGTCAGAACTCACTCCACCTGCCAGTCTCTCTATATAAGCTCACCTCTGTTTGCTCCTTGTTGCCGGCCCATCTTCAGTCTCTACTAACAACACGCCTGTCAAGTACTGTTCTTCTCAGTCTCCACGGCAGCCAAGTTTGCTTCCTGCTTTGTTGCTGGATCTCCTGCTACCCCTGTGCTCCAAGTAAGGTCTCTGCTAGCTGCTGGTTGTCCTGCTACCTCTGCACCTCTCGTTCGACAGTAGTCCTGTTTCTCCAAAAACTCTCTCGCTCTGCATCTCTGGTTCGACAATAGCCCTGCATCTCAAGAACGCTCTCTCACTGCATCTCTGGTTCGAAAGTTGTCCTAGCACCTCCAAGTACTCGTCACTAGATCCAGCTCTGTGTTCGCCAGTCAGTCTGCTCCTGCACCCATCATCCCCAGTCCGGTAACTAACTCTGGTCATCTCATCCACAACTCAGTACTTTCAGTAAACTGCAAAAGAACAAGCTGTGTGTGTGCGTGCTCTGTCCGGGTTCACGAAGACAAATCATGACATTGCCTGTTTGTTTTTTCAAATTTGCTCTTCATTATGTGTAATGTGAACCGGAGTAGCCAAAGAGAAATTTTGCCGCAGTGGCAAATAAAATATTCTTGATTCTTTATCGAAAAGGAAATTTTTAAGCCTGGTCTTAGATCTGTCTCCCATTCTACTTTTAGAAACTCCAGGAACCACCAGTAGAACTGCAGTCTGAGAGTGACGTGCTCTGTTAGGAACATATAAAGCAATCTGATCTTTGATGGAGTTTGAGAACTTATATGATTGACTTTGTAAAATGCCTTGATATGACATGTGTTGTGAATTAGCATCATATAAATAAAACTGAATTGAATATACATTAGCCTACCTACTGTAGGTATCTGTTTCAAAAGCTTTATGTAGTGAATTAAACAGATTTGGAAATGTTTGTTTCTTGAATTTGTTAGTGAGTAATGTTATCTATTTTACAATTTTTTTGTTTTTTAATCTCATGCTTTAAAATTCCTCTTGTATGGTGATGACTCAGGGGTAGAGCATGCAACCCATGTTCAGAGGCCTTAGTCCTTGACATGATCATTTTGGGTCTTAGTTCTGGCCTGTGAACCTTTTGCCGTATGTCTTCCACTTCTCCCTTAACCCCAATAACTGTCAGCCTACTGTCAAAGGCAACTAGTGCCAAAACATTTTTTTTATTGTAAAAATGTAATACCTCTGTTTGCAAATAATTTTAAATGTCTGATTAAATTGTTTTACCAAATTACATCAGATGATATAATCACACACTTCAGAAGCCTGTTTGCAGAACACCTTTTTGCTCTGGCTTAATTCATATTTGCATGAATAATACAACGATAATGAAGTAATGCTACCCTTACATAAAGGAGCAATAAGTAATAACACTTGATGGCTCACAACAGTACTACAGCCTGCCAGTGACAATCTAATATTATTTTGGCGATGGAGAACTCACTTAAATTGAACTCAAAGGTTGTTAAAAAATGGTCAGAGAGGACAGGGTTGTGAGGAAACACTGTAAATTCTTCACAATCAATGCACAAGGTCCAAAGTGTGAAAGCTAGAATGCTTCAGTTGATGCACATTTTGAGCAAAACCAAATGAATATAGGATAGTATTAAAGGCTACATTAAGCTTGTCACATTCAGTGTCTACTTGAGTGTTAAATCCCCCACTATAATAAACTTGTCAGTGTTTGACACTAAATAAGATAAGAAGGCTGAGAACTGATATAAAAATTGAGAGTAAGGGCCTGGTGGGCAATACAAAAGAACAAACAGAAGAGCAAATTAACATTTCATTGTTTTATTTTTTGGTTCAAGTTGAGTTATATAAATTTTTATGAGAATTTCATGATTTGGTCCTTTTAGATCTTTTTTTTTTTTAAATCTATTTAGTTTTAATCATGGGAAGTACTGTCTTAATAGGGTTATAGGTGGGTAACATCCCAGAAGCTGCAGAGAGGTGTGTTAAACTATGGCTCTGCTTCCTGGTCTGGACCCTGGGTTTTCACAGGACAGGTATATGATGCTGTATTTTGTGCTATTTCTGGTCTGCTTCTCTTATTGGCTTCTATGTTAACAGGCTGCTGCCCTATTGCCAACATAAAATACCAAATGATGGCCTCTGTTTTGGGAAACCTGGAAACTCTCCTATGCTTGGGTCAGGAACCAGGAAGTATACACAAGCTACACTCGCAACCGTTCGGGGCCGTGGCTCTAGGTTTGAAAAGAGAAAAACTCAACTAAGACATTGTTGATGGAGAGGACCGATTGTTTATAGAGAATGTTACTTCCATCCTGGGTGACAAATGAGAATGATTTTGGTTAATTTTCTTATTGCACTTTTAAAAGATAAGCGGATAATAAGTGGAATTTTATCACTAGGTGCGCTGTTGATCACTGTTTGTAGACCAAATCAAGATGTGTGGCAAGCCGCGCTTCTACCTCCAAAATCTAGTCACCAGGCCAGTTATCCTTTTCAATTATAAATGTTTTGCCAAAAAATAGAATGCCTTAAATGTATCCGAGAATCACGGTGGGCAGCTCACAAGCCCGCTGGGCCACAATAAACAAGGCTAACGGTGTTAGCTGAGCTTGTCGCCTCACAACAGTAATGCTGGTCAAACTCCAACAATTAACCCACATGCTGCAATTGTAGCATTACATTAAATTGAATCAACATAGCAAGTGTAACAAGACCGCAACACCAACAAAACCAGCTTTGGGCTTATTGCTGTTACCTGTCCGGAGGAGAAAAGCTAGCTTAGAGTCAAACTGGAGCTGGTTCTGCTCTCAGAATGCTCTCCACCTTGGAAACGTGAGGGCAACGTTAATCCTCGATTTTTGTTTGTGGTAATAATAGGCCATCGGGCCAGGCCACCATCCGGGCCATCGGGCCAGGCCACCATCCGGGCCATCGGGCCAGGCCACCATCCGGGCCACCGGGAAAACTCCTGGTGCTCCTGATGGCCAGTCCGCCTCTGTCGACGTTATTGAACAACTAAAAGGGTAGCTATGTTTTTCCCCTTAAGAAAATTGACTACTGACTCAATATGAAAATCTTTGGTTAAAATAAAATATTATTTCTATATGTTATATAATTAAAATAATTTTTTTTTTACTTTCTTATCTGAGAAGACATTATGCCTCTAAATAAGAGCTGTGAAGTCACAACAGCAGATTCCAGCTATCTTTTTTTGTCTTCTCCCATGCGTGGGTGCACAACACTGGTGTCATTTTAACTTGTCACCACAGGGGGCAGACAACAGCAAAAATCCTGGAACTTGCCCAGTGCACCTTTAAAGCCGCTTTCTGAAACACAGTTAACTTTCTGTGATCGAGCCAGTAACCTGCAGTGAGATCTATAAGGTCAGGTAGACAGTGGAACACAAGAGTTCAGGCTTCAGAGTATTCATGTAGGACCAACAAAAATAATGGTCATAGAATCATACTTTCAGACATGAGATTATGTTGTTGCACATATTAATATGACATACACTCAACAAAAATCTAAATGCAACACTTTTGGTTTTGCTCCCATGTTTTATGAGATGAACTCAAAGATCTAAACTTTTTCCACATACACAATATCACCATTTACCTCAAATATTGTTCACAAACCAGTCTAAATCTGTGATAGTGAGCACTTCTCCTTGGCTGAGATAATCCATCCCACCTCAAAGGTGTGCCATTTCAAGATGCTGATTAGACACCATGATTAGTGCACAGGTGTGCCTTAGACTGCCCACAATAAAAGGCCACTCTGAAAGGTGCAATTTTATCACACAGCACATTGCCACATATGTTGCAAGATTTGGGGGAGCGTGCAATTGGCATGCTGACAGCAGGAATGTGAACCAGAGCGGTTGCTCGTGTATTGAATGTTCAGTTCTCTACCATAAGCCGTCTCCAAAGGCATTTCAGAGAATTTGGCAGTACATCCAACCAGCCTCACAACCGCAGACCACGTGTAACCACACCAGCCCAGGACCTCCACATCCAGCATGTTCACCTCCAAGATCGTCTGAGACCAGCCACTCGGACAGCAGCTGAAACAATCAGTTTACATAACCAAAGAATTTCTGCACAAACTGTCAGAAACCGTCTCAGGGACGCTCATCTGCATGCTCGTCCTCCTCATCGTGGTCTCCACCTGAGTCCAGTTCGTCGTCGTAACCGACTTGAGTGGGCAAATGCTCACATTCGCTGGCGTCTGGCACATTGGAGCGGTGTTCTCTTCATGGATGAATCCCGGTTTAAACTGTTCAGGGCAGTCGTGGCGTCGTGTGGGTGAGCGGTTTTCTGATGTCAATGTTGTGGATCGAGTGGCCCATGATGGCGGTGGGGTTATGGTATGGGCAGGCGTCTGTTATGGACGAAGAACACAGGTGCATTTTATTGATGGAATTTTGAATGCACAGAGATACCGTGACGAGATCCTGAGGCCCATTATTGTGCCATACATCCAAGAACATCACCTCATGTTGCAGCAGGATAATGCACGGCCCCATGTTGCAAGGATCTGTAAAATTCTTGGAAGCTGAAAACATCCCAGTTCTTGCATGGCCGGCATACTCACCTGTCACCCATTGAGCATGTTTGGGATGCTCTGGATCAGCGTATACGACATCGTGTACCAGTTCCTGCCAATTCTGGGGACTGAGAATACATTTTCTGAGTCCCCAGAACCCCCAATAAATCAAAACTGCACCTTTCAGAGTGGCCTTTTATTGTTGACAGTTTAAGGCACACCTGTGCACTAATCATGGTGTCTAATCAGTATCTTGATATGGCACATCTGTGAGATGGGATGGATTATCTCAGCCAAGGAGAAGTGCTCACTGTCGCAGATTTAGACTGGTTTGTGAACAGTATTTGAGGGAAATGGTGATATTGTGTATGTGGAAAAAGTTTTAGATCTTTGAATTCATTTCATAAAAAAATTGGAGCAAAACCAAAACTGTTGCATTTATATTTTTCTTGAATACACATTAATCCCAACTATGAGACACAAATGTAACTTCTTTATGTGGGAAAAATTAATGGCATCAATGTAAAATGTATGTATTTCCTAACACCACTCAACAATCACCATCACATCTTAGAATATCATGTTAGAAAAATAGTTATAAAGCACAGAGAAAAGATGGAGAAGACTCATAACCATTAGTCTGTAGTCTACAGAACAATTTACTATGGAACAACTCTTTCTCTTAGTTAATGGCATATTGTATATATCCTCTTATTATCAGAACAGCAAATAAAACAAGTATTTCTGTTCAACATTTCACCATCGTTATCAGTATACAATATACATATTAATACACAACATACATTAATCTGGGATTTTTTTGCATTTAAAGAGAGCAACATTAGTATTGAGTGGAAGTACACATTTCCTCAGTTGTTTAAATGTTTTCCTTTGCATCTAAAGTTCAGTTTATTTTGTTTATTACTGTGAGACATTTTATTTGAGGAATATACAATCATATTCATTAAATTAGAATATGCGTTCCAATGAGGCTAATTTGTTATCTAAAAGTACCTTTTGAAAGTAACCACCTTTAAGCAAAATCATTTTCATTAAGCCCACATTTCAGTATTAAAGTTTTAGTTTTTATTGGTCTGATGTAATATTCTAATCTTAAATGTTGTGTGCTCATTACATGTAAGCAAAACATAATTGTTATTAACAAAAATAAGGGCTTTTAAAAACACCTGTCTGTGAGTGATTAATCTATATATGTGTTAACCTTAGTTAATTTGGTTAATGAAACAAATTAAATTAAAACTTAAGTTAAAACGTCTTATAAAATTAGAATGTTTATTATTTTTTGTTGTCAAGAAACTACAGCAGCTCAGGGTAGTAAACATTTATCAACCTACCAGACCACTCGGGACTTCTGGCTCAAGTCTGCACTGCATACCCAGAACCAGAACCAAAAATGGAGAAACATTTAGTTCTTATGCTCTACGTATCTGGAACAAACTCCCAGAGTACTGTAAAAGTACTGAACCCCTGAGTTCTTTAAATCAAGGTGAAACTTTTTTTGTAAAGTTGTCTTTGAATGTTAATGTTCAGTTTCAACTGTTGCAGTTAACTAAAACTTCATTGGATTTAGTTTGTAGTCTAACTTCTCTTGATTCTACTGGAATGTGCTTTCCTCTGTTTTGTTTTCTTATGTTCTGTTCATGTACAGCACTTTCAGTTGTCTTGTTACTGAAATCAACTTGCCTTGCCTTGGTCAATACAGAAAGTACAACTAAAATAAAGATAAAAATAAAAAGTATTGTTTTAGGTAATAAAGTAAAAGAAAGACAATGATTTCTTGATCTCCCCTCCCCATGTGTCATTCAGTACGGAGGATGGACAATTTGGAGAGACATCTGCAAGTTACACTCTGGGCCCCCCTATGAAACTAGACTGGCTCCTGTTTTGTGGAGCAGCCCCTTTCCCAACTCCGTCATCAACAAGTGTCTACAGCGTCGGAAGCTATTCACATTCAAATGGCCCTCTGGAGTTTTCGCTTTCCCATTGGCTCCCGCTCGTATGCAGGAGCACAGAGTTGTTCTGTTCGAGCTCAGGGACAGATGAGTTGCTTCAGTGTGGGATGTGGGGGCCCTTTGACAAATGCACTCACAGCCGCTGGACGTGGACTTTATACTGGTTACATTTAGACAAACCGTACAATATTTAAGCAGAGAAGTAATGACAACCCCAACCACATCACAAGGAAAATAGGTGTATCTCGCTGATCTTGTTTGTTTCCCGGGTGTGACGTGGGTAATTAGCAACTTAATTCAAATCACCCGGCGCTCCCGGTTTTACCTGCTGGGAAGCCAAGCTTAAAGCCACCGGGTTCGCGGCTGGAATTCACTGACTGTAAGTCGTCTTCAACACATCTGGCCAACATGTACAGCTTGATGGAACACGAGCTGAAGCCAAACGGCCCGCCGCAGACTCATCAGCCCCCTGGGATGTCGCCGATCACCGGCAGCCTCAGCGGGAGTATTGGGACCAGTGGGAACTCTCTCCCGAAAACGGCGTGCGCGCCTGGAGCCGACCCCATGGATAAAGTCAAGAGACCCATGAACGCTTTTATGGTTTGGTCAAGAGGACAGAGGCGAAAGATGGCTCAGGAGAATCCCAAAATGCACAACTCCGAGATCAGTAAGAGGCTGGGCGCTGAGTGGAAACTTTTGACCGACGCTGAGAAGCGGCCGTTCATCGATGAAGCCAAGCGACTCCGGGCTGTCCACATGAAAGAGTACCCTGACTACAAGTACAAGCCCCGCCGCAAAAACAAGCCGCTGCTCAAGAAGGACGCGCAGGTGGGAAAGTATCCGCTGTCAGCCGGGAACTTACTGACGGCAGCAGTCCAGAACCAAGGCGGCAGTCCCAGGATGGATGGCTACGGATGGGCTCCTACAGGAGGCTACACCGGCATGCAGAGCGAGGCTCTCAGCTACACGCAGCAGCTGCACCGGTATGACCTGTCGGCTCTCCAGTACCCGCCCGCGATGACGGCGGCACAGACGTATATGAGCGGAGCCAACTCCTACAGGTGGGTGCGCCTCTGCCTCGGTGTGGATAGTTAGGAGCTTTCAGAGAAATGGCTTGTTAACACGCTCCTGCTGCATGGATGAATGACTTCGCGTTGACGGTGAAATCTGAAACACTACCGTGAACTACCAGTTTATAGCCTCTAAGGTCTAAACGAGTTTAAATAAAACCAGTCTGGCTTTTGTACGCACCCAAAGCGCAACAAATGCCAATGGAAAATCTCTCGTATACTGAACACATAAACGAGTGTTACTGATGACCAGCGCAGTCTTGGTTATCAGCATTGAACTAGTTTCCTGCTACCTGAAGGCTGTTAAATTATCCCAGTACAGAGCAGGTTATCAACAGTTCCACATGTCTGCACTTTCTGTGCAGACGTGACTTTAATGTCTGAGACATCAAATCCACTCATTTTATAGTTTCAGGTCTTTGGGTCGTTCGAATATAGCTTAAATTGGATGTAAACCAATGTTAACGCATTGTCAGACGCTTTGAGCCTGATGCAGTTGAATGTTAATGGATGCAGGCGATGGCCAGTCAGGTTATGACTGCTAAGTTCCCTGAGGAGGGTTTGGAACAGGGTTTGGTCTGTTGCCTACTTGTTATGCCAGTGGCTCTGATTTTGGGTTGGGACCGTCTTGCTTGGAATGTTGATCAAGAGGACTCGATTACAGGCAGCGCTAGTCAGTGTGGGGCCACCCACAATTTCTGAGACCATTGGCCTAGTTGACCAGATGGGTTTTCTGCGAGTTTAAACTTCAACTACACAGACTGGGAATTTAGGAAAAATACAAAATTTCAATCCAACATTTTAGTGGTACACCGTTTCAGCAGTCTAATTATGAATACTTTTTTTTTTAAGTAATTAATTGCAGAATTGCAGCACTCTGCAGTTTGCAACATTTCGTTTCCCTGAAATTTTTAAGTTGCTTTCTAACATTTACAAATTCCTGATGCCCAACAAGTCTTTCCCATATTTAAGTGTTGCCCAAAATATGAGCGATCAGAGTTTAATCAAGAGCACTTGTTCTCTCCAAGCATGAGACTTGGCTTTTAGGGTATCAGTGTCTTATCTACAGAAGATGAGCATTTGGCTTTGAAGAAAATGGAGTGCCCCCCCCCCCCCCTTGATAATTCTACAAGGGCCTGTTTCATATTTGAAAACTAGTTTTATACACAGACTATGACACATGGACAATCTTTTGTGAACTCAACCACCAGAGATAAAGGGGACCCAACAGAGCACTCTCTGCAACTGATTTCTGAGGTGTAGAATATTCGTGATCTGTGCCTATTTATTAAACGGCGTTTACCATAAAAGAAACACAATTCCATATGTGTGGTGCACGTAAGATGGCTCAACACTGAATTTAGGTGCCTATTGGCAGCTGTCTTCAGTGATAATTGTACAGAAAGAGCTTTGCACTTTCTACAGTACTTGGAAATGCATAAGATGCCTCCTTTAAAAACAAATGGTGGGGGGGGGGGAAATCTATTGCATCTTTCAAATGGGCTAGATGGGATGCATGATGCTGTTAATTTTTAAATCTTGTAAATAAAATTTGTGGGCTTGTTGGCATTTTAATAAGTGTTTGTTTAATCTGGTTAAATCCTGTTTAGAAAGACATGTGGAATGAAGACCTGCAGTTTGTTGGGTGTGTTAGAAACTAAACATAATCCTTGCCTTAACATGCAAACGCTAGTGACAATGTTCTATTTTAAGGAAGGATGGCCTTAGGTAACTTGTTCCTGACATGTTTGGTACTATTGCACATTCTGAACCGGAATTTCCTTTTCAGCTTCTGCACTGTTCTACAAAATGAAAATATCAATTTTTCCAGGCAAACTAATTTCCAGTAATATAATGGAAGTTATAAACTTATGAATTTGTATATAAAGAATTTAAAGTTGGTGAAATTAGAACAATGATTTGTAGGATGTAAAGTGGTCCAGGGTTCAGATGTATTTAAAATTTTAATGTCAAAGTAGCTATATCCAGTTATACAAAGTTCCACTCTTGTTTATCTGGAATGAAATTGTCATCCAAAGCCCTCGAGGTTCTGCATTTTGTGATTTGGCACCAGTCATTGCTGCCAAATGATGTAGTATGGTGCTCCTAGCCCACAGTGGTCCAGGTCCAGAGATTCTCAAACTTGTTCTAGTGCTGATCCATGTAGTCGGTGTGTGGGTTTAATTTGTGCTGTTTTCTTTATCCACAGTCCCATGTCATACAGCAACAGCCCACAGCAGCTGAGCCCTGTCAATATGCCCATGGTGAAAGCGGAACCAGTGTCCCATTCGCCCTCAACGGGAACACCAAACCACCACCGAGGACCTTTGCAAGGTGATCTCAGGGACATGATCAGCATGTACATTCCCGGACCCGGAGGGGACTCCTCAGATCCTGCATCTGCACAGAGGAGCTACACCAGCGTCCAGCAACACTACCTCGGTGGAACGGTCCCACTTACGCACATCTAGGACAGGAGTGGGAATCCTGGGGTGGGAATGGGAATAAGAACCAATGCACAGGGGCTTGAACAGGAAAATTGAGGTGAGGAGTAATGCAGGCATGAACAACAAAAATTGTAGCTGGTGCATATTTTATCCCTTTTTTTTTTTTTTTTTTTTTTTTTTTTTAAATGGCCTTTTTAAAATCTTCAGCTTGTGTTCCAGTTTCTTAACAGAAAAATTACCTGCTCATACAGTTCCTTACTGAATTAACAAGATAAATGGCCTCCTGCAATTGCATGTGGGTTTCATGGTTTCCATTTTCAGTTCCCTGGTACATGATGCACAGTCCAACTCCTTCCAGCCTTTGTGGTCTTTATGGCTCTTTGTGGTAGGATATTCTGGGCTATAGAGCTGCTGGGAAACCCATTGTAATAAGTGTAGCTGACCACTGTTTATCTACGGAGTAGTAATAATAAAAAAAGCACAAACGGAGGCAAGCTTTCAGCTCATGTCCATCAAATGCCTTTGTTTACTCAGTAGCTGTTATTTGGTCTATGGTGATGATGATTCAGCTGCAGATACAAAAAAGAAAATGCACAGCTTTGGAACTGTTTTAAGTTTTTGCTCTGGATTTTGCCTTTTTACCTTTTTTTGTTCTCCCTTAGATATTTCCCAGTTGAAATCCTGTGTGCAGGTGCGCAAACCACCACTAGGACAATCAGTGCTGCATCTACAGGAAACAAAAGGAACACTATGTGTTCAAACCTTTTTTTTTTTTTTTTTTTTTTTTTTCTTCAAAATGTAGTGGAAAGATCCCCATATGGAGGAGGTCCTTGTTCACATCAAATCACCAGATTCCAGTTTTGGTTTTGACAAGATGTACCATTATTTTCTGCATTTATGATTTTTGTTTGCTGATATTAGTTTTTAGATTTAATCTTTGCATGTAAATAACCAACTGCATTGTTCTGCCATTGTGTTGTCATTCTCCTCTGGGCTGGAGTTAAAAACTTTGCCACTACCATGGGTCTGTTAGTTGGGACAAGTGGCCGGATATACCCCCCCCCCCCCCAATAAAAAAAAAAATCAGTTGTCTTTTTGTTCCAAACCTCTCTATAAAGTTGAGGCTGTTTTCTGGTAGCTCTACGTTCTGTTAAAGCTTGCAGGATAGAATGCTGAATGTGATTAAAACACTTCCACTGCAGACCAAGCAAGCACTGGAAATGAATACCAAAAGTGTTTGAAAGTCACTTCTATTACACTAATATGTGAATGTTTACATTATTACCCAAGTGTATATAAAAATGTAACTTTTGTACTGAATACTTTCTAGAGGAAATGTGTCTGCAAATGCTGCACATTGTAGAGTCATGGGAAATACTGTTGCTGTAAATATTGTCTATATTTTTAGGCTCTACTGCAGAGTGTTGATTGCTTTTTGATTAAAACTCTTATGCCACACTTAAAGTTTTATTTTTTTTCCCCCCAGAACTGAAATTAAGGTAATAGTCATGTTGTTACAGAATGTTTGTCTGAAATTTGAATTCTAATCTTATAAAAGATGGGTCATTTGCACTAATTTGAAAAAATAATTTTCTAAATGACCTGAGCAGTTTGAAGCAAGATGTTGCTGATTTAATTTTCTAATGAGCAGAAAATCTAAACCTTACCATAGGCTTAAAGTGTAAGCTATGGAGGTTTTCTGTTGTCTTAAATCTCATGCTGACTTTACTTACTTTAGTTACTGAATTAAAATGGAAGCTGTTTATGGAAAAGTCCACAGCAAAGTTAATGAGAGGACTTTGATTCTTTAGAAGTTCAAAGACATCTTTGGTCTATAAGGAACTCCAACCTTACTGAGCCAACAAAGTGCATGGGTTGTTACCAATGGTCCAGTTTGGAGGCAGTTTAGTACCCACATAGAACAGTGACTATGAATCTAGAATAAATGCATGTTCTACATGGTGGTTCTACAGAGCTACCCATCGTCAGTTATACAAATGAGTCAAGTTAAACCAGGTACTTGAACCATGTCCCACCATTAAGAATATAAAGGTGTCTCAATGGCCTAATGTTGAAACCCATGGCCACAGCCACCCAGTCATAGTGCAGCTATTGTTTTCATTTATTACTGTCAAATTTGAACATTATGAAGAGAGGGAAATTTGTCATACAATTTTTATTTTTTTATTTTTTTAGAATATTTATGGATGGTCTGGATCTGTTGAATGGCAATCTTATGAAAAGGAGGGTCAGGGTGGTCAAATATATACATTTTACAAAGAATTTTTTTTGTACCATCTTCCAACGCAGTCCCCAGAACTTATCCAGCCTTCCACTGCCTGTTTAGATTTTTATTTCAACCCATGGCTCTGATACTGTTACCCGAATAGATGACAGAAGAGATTGCATTCTCCATGACAGACCTATTAAAATTGAGCAGCAACATCTTGTAACACTGAAGGATCTTGGCTTCCTCAAGAAATACAGTCAGCTATGTCTATTCTTGGAAACATCACTGTTGCATTTCCTGCCCAGTCTGTTGTCTAGATGAACACTAGGTATTTATTCCCCTCCACTTCTCCTTGATGGCAATAGTGTTTTGATGCTTTGAAATGTCAGTTAGCTCCTCCCGCTTGTAAAGAACTCTAGTCGTTACGACAGCACAAAACAGGCCAGAAGTGATAACTGCAGAAACCCTTCAAACAGCACAAAATCTAAACCTTAATGAAAATCTCAAATTAAAAAACTGGAAAGAAGCTTAAAAAAAAAAACTGTAATATAACAGAACTACTGCAACAATATGCCGTTTACCACTTATTTTAGAACACAAGATACCAGATTGTCTGGCAACTACCTGATAACACCAACTCTTCATTTGTGATTGCACAATTTATGCTCTCTGGTTCCTCTACTACACTTTCTTGGCCTAAGTTTGCCACTTGATTTACTACACCACTACTAATTTTTATGTGTAGCACAGTATGTCCAAATGTGACTAGTTAGGTTAGTGTTTTTTGTCAGGAATGATAGTTTGAAAGAGGCCCATTAACCCTTTGCAGACCAATGGGAAGCAAAGGTCATAGCTGATATCCTATTTTAACAGTGTTAAAACACTTCAAAACCATCAGAATTTACACTTTTGTTGGACCGCTTCTTTTTGTACTGCTTCAATCATGATTCAGTGGACGCTGTACGGGTCCACAAAGATTTCCACACACTACATTTTCTTAGTTTTGTGATATTAATGAAGTATTTTTTTTTTCAGTTCAGGTTATATTTATCCTGTTTAAAGAACTGGTAAGAACCAGATGGATTTTATTCTTTCATATTAAAACATTAACGCTGACAGCCTATTAAGGCGAATGTTAGTTTTATGTATGGGAGGAAAATGCCCCCTGTCAATGCTTTCAGGTCCATCTGGATATTAAATATCAGGTCAGATGCTCATGACAGGTTCCTGATTTGATTTCTCCACAAAAATTAGTGGGATTTTTGTCTTAGTAAAATTTACTCAAATTGAAGAAATTTTACTCAAAAACAGGTAACATTTGGTCCCTCTCGAAAATTGTTTTTCAATTTGAGTACATTTTACTCAGACAAATTTCCTGTGTGGTAAACATGACAAAGTCAAAATAATGTTTTTAGCTGAATCAGACAAAGTAGAGGACTGGTAGGAAAACAGTGGAAAATGACACGAAACTATAAACCAACGGAGAATTAGTCTGACTGGAATCTAGATACTCAGTACAATGAACTAAGGTGGAATAATTATGGGATGTAGCTCCAGTCTTGGCTGCTCTGAGGTTGCATTAGGCTGAGGTGGAGAAGCTGGTTGCGCAGGTCAGACTGGCTAACTTTCATTCATTCTGCCTGTAGCTCTCACGGATCTTCCCAAGCAAAGCCGACATTTCTCTAACAAGAGAACATGGGAGGGGAAATCTGAAGGGGAGGGGGTCTTATAGTGTCTCCAGTGATTATTTACTTTCTTATCTTTAACCTGTTTTAAAATTCACTTTCCTCTTTGCCCTCCCTTTCCCTTTCAGCAGCCGTCCTCCTCCTCCAAGACTCTCCTTAGAAAACTGTCCGTAATTGGCCGTTTCAGAGGCGCATTGTCTGTGGCTTTTCAGGCCGCAGGTGCATATAGTAAAGCTGGAGTCTCTGCTCCTCCCCTGGGCATCTTTGTTCCCTCTCCCAGCTTCACTCACTCCCCCACCGAGCAGAAAATTAGGCCTGCTTTCTGGGGGGCTGCATCCTCGGGCTTAACCCTTTCACCGACCGTCGCCTTTCTCATGGAAATAGGAGGGAACCCCACACCGGCTAATCGGTCACCAAGGGGAGGGGAGAGGAGAAAAACGGAGGGCATGGGGATCAGTAGCAGGGAGGAAGGAGCCACAAACAGATGCCGAGGACACAGAGGGAGCCAGCCAACGTTCCTCAGAGAACCTGCAGCTGTCAAAACCCTGTCTCTGGCTGTATCATCTCCTCTAATAAAGATCTACTACATTAAAACATGATTACTGTGTACAGGCAGCTGCAAATAGACTCCAAACACATTCAAAATTTCCCATAATGCCAGAAAAGACAGTTTTGGGTTCAATCTAATAACCAAGGGCTCACTAAAGTGTGAGGAGCAGTAAGCTCCAAACCTGGAACCAGAGGGAAAACTGCATGTTCAGCTGTTTCTGCTCAGCTAGACATTCTTAATTATGTTTGACCAAATATCTGCTATCCAAATAAAATGGACTGAACTCAGAAATATGTTTCAAAATAAACGTGTGTTTATGGTATATATTGGTTATTTGTCAGAATCCAAAAGTGTTGGGAGCGGTGCCCAACACTAACAGACTTACTCCATTTTCAGTTTGGAAAACCAGCAGGATTTGTGACGAGCTTGAAAGCAGGAATAACTCCATGGAAGACTTCCTGATGTGTAGGAGATATTCTGAATGTTTATGGAACCCCTAGCCCAATAAACCGTGGACAGATTTTCATGAGTCCAGACGCAATCTGTTTATTCCTGGATGCTGTTAGCTGAATTAGAACCATTTCAGCTAAATAGTTCAGTGTAAATAGTTTAAAGTCTTAAAATTAAATATGCACACAAACAATAGAAATATTGAAGATCCACAAATTATTTCAGAAAAACACAAATCTCAAAGAACAGGAGGCTGGCGGAATAAAAGAGTAGCATTGATTTGGAGACCTTGGTGTGTAAACTTGTGGCAACGTCAATCCATAGCTCAAAGATGAGACCATTTTTACCATGAAAAAGAGACTGTTTGGAGCTAAATGTTTTAAAAGGGGTCTTTTGAAAAGTTACCATTTTCTATTATTATCACTTCTTTCCTCTCTAATGGAATCCAATGAAGGTAGGGCATATTTTTCAGCTTTACATCATTCTTAGTGTCGATAGTGCAGAGAAACAACAAGACAGGGGAAATCCTATGAAGTGTATTTCTTGCAGTGTTTCACAGAAGGAGAACACAAACTCAGGTTGTTTTGACAGTGGTCAGTGGGAGGGTAGGGATGAGGCAAGGAGAAGGGTGAGAGCAGAAGGAGGCAGAGAGGGTCTCAATGGAAGGATTTTCTGCTCCAGTACATCGCATTACCCAGCAACAAGCAGTGAAGCTTCAACAAGTGGTTGCCATGGATCTGCTGAGAGTAACTTGGGAGTCCACAAAGAGCTGTGGTCATTCTCAGTGTTTGGGAGAGGTTTGTGTGTTGGACAGGGTTGTAGTCGCCAACAAGATTTTAAAGAGCAAA
Organism: Fundulus heteroclitus; assembly: GCF_011125445.2. NCBI lineage: Eukaryota > Metazoa > Chordata > Actinopteri > Cyprinodontiformes > Fundulidae > Fundulus > Fundulus heteroclitus. The sequence continues at coordinate 3,978,835 of NC_046374.1, read as the reverse complement.
CCGAAGACACAATCCAGTTATAACCTGTCTGAAGTAAATGGATTTGGATGTGAGCTTTTTTCCTTTAAAGCTCATTATTCACAAGCAATTCTTGTTTTCCATCTTAAATTAACACTCCGGCGTGCAGGAGGAGAAGATGAATTTGAAATACTTTTTACTTAAAAAGACACGAATATTTAGAGTTGTCATGTACACAGCTGCTTCTGTGTTTCTGTTCCTGCAGTTGGCTTCTGTTGCCGCTCTGGATTGTTCCAGCAGGTTCTCCTAATGGCAAGCACCTGCTACTGCCCTGATTATTGTCTCAGCTTCACCTGTGGGTGGCACTATTTAAGCCGGCCTTCTCCTGTGCTTTAGTGCCAGATTCTCGAAAACCCTAGTGTGAGTAGACCATCCTGTGAATAACCATGTTTGTTGTTTGGATTTATGCCTGTTTTGCCTTGACCTTGTTGGACTCACTTGTTGGTTCTCAGATTCTGGACATCGACCTATGCCTGTTGCCCGACTCTGCCTCTTTGCTTAGCCCTCAAATGCACCTGCCTGCTGGACTGACCCTGGATTTCTGGACCCTGGACTGCACTCTGGAGGATTCCCCTACTAATGCCTTTGTTTGCCTCCAACTGATGATCCTGCACTGTGTTACTGTTCCTGTGTGTCATCTGACTACTTCTGGAAGGAACACCCTGCATTGGAAGCAGTGTCTGTTTTGGATCCTATTAAGTGCTGCCAGTTCCAGAAGTTTCCTGGACTGGCTACATCAACTTCTTTAATAAAACTTTTAAATGTTCATTCAGTGTCATGTGAATTACAGGGTCCAATTCCAGATAACCTTGAAATAGTACTATTAAAGGTCATGGGATTACAGATGCAGGAAAAGCTGGATAATTAATCCAGCTTTTGCAGATAATTAATGGACGGCGAGGATGTCACAAATGTGGCATGCATGAGAACTGGGAAAACCAAAACTGGATGCGATTAATTCTTTACATCTGCTATTCAGAAAACCGTCATGCAAAAATCTGTTAGGACTTTTAGTATCCTCATCAGATGTGGTGTTAGGTAAATATTTGAGTACAGACAATCAGAACCAATTAGCCTGGCTTCGGCAGAATTACATCCATCCACCCATCCTCCATCTATTTATATGGAGTAAGTAATTTTCCCCTAAACCAGGTGTGACCTCCCTTTAATTCAATTTTATTTATGTAGCGGCAATTCATAACACGTCATTTCAAGGCACTTTACGAAGTCAAATTTAATCAAATAATACAGATTGGTAAAGTTTCCTATCTAAGGACAACCAGCAGAGTCTTGGCAAGCAACATTCCCTCCACATTAAAAAAAGCATAGAACCACAGTGGACTGTCTGGATTGGTCATTGTTTTTGCAGCAATCCCTCATACTGAGCATGTATGAAGTGACAGTGGAGAGGAAAACTTCCCTTTAACAGTGAGGAAAAACTTCCAGCAGAACCAGGCTCAGTGTGAACGGTCATCTGGTTCGACCGACTGGGGGTTAGAGAAGACAGAGCAGAGACACAGAAACACACGTTGATCCAGGAATCCTTTCTATGTTATATGGTAATTGCGGATGGCCTGCCTCCACTGGATGATGTCACAGCTAACAGAACGCTAGACCAGGTGTACCTACTATGAAAAGAAACCAACAGAGAACAAGTTAAAAGTTGAAATAACAAACAATGCAAATTGGAGAACAGAAGGAGAAAAATAGACCCTGAATTCATCCAGCAGCCTAAGCCTATAGCAGCATAACTACAGAGATAGCTCAGCGTAAGCTAAGCCACTCTAACTATAAGAAGTCAAAAAGGAACGTTTTAAGCCTAGTCTTAAAAGTAAACAGGGTGTCTGCCTCACGTACCAAAACTGGAAGTTGGTTCCACAGGAGGGGAGCCTGATAGCTAAAGGATCTGCCTCCCATTCTACTTTTAGAGACTCTAGGAACCACCAAATTTCTTGCCTAGAGAGTACGTAAACAACAAACTCATAGATTTATACAGAAAATAAAAAATCCAACAGATGAAAAAACATACCATTCTCTAAGAGACATTAAAAAATCTTTTGAATTATACTACTCAATTATACACAGCCTCATGCAGCTGACACGTCCTTAGTGAGAGCATTTCTTGCCTCACTGGATTTGTCATCGATAGGAACAGATCAAAATAAAAGACTAACACAACAAATAACTGAGGAGGAGATTAATAACGCATTTTCAAAAATGAAAGGGAATTAGATGGCAGGTGAGGACGGCTTCCCGGTGGAGTGGTATAAACACTTCCGAAAATGATTCACTCCACTGCTTAAGGACTACTTTAATCATGTACTTTCTGGAGGGGAAACACGACCATCTTGGAGAAGAGCAGTGATCTCAGTGATTCCTAAGCCAGATAAAGATAAAACAGAATGTGGTTCATACAGTCCAATATCAGTTTTAAACATTGATTACAGGATATTTGCAACAATACTGGCTAAAGGACTGGAATTTATAATCCCAGAAATTACAGACACAGATCAGACCGGTTTTGTTCACAACAGGCAAACCCATGACAACGTGAAACGGGCTCTTCACCTCATAGATTGAATGAAAAACACAGAATCGATAGCTGTCAGTTTAGATGCAGAAAAGGCGTTTGACTCGGTGTGTTGGAACTATCTTTATTTGGCTTTGGAAAGATTTGACTTTAATAATCAAATTATAGGTTGTCTTCGGTCTCTGCTAGGATTAACATTAATGGGGATTTATCAGATAAAATACAATTAGGAAGGGGCGGTCGCCAAGGCTGCCCCCTCAGTACCACATTGTTTGTGCTTTTTATTGAGCCTCTAGCGCAGGCCATCAGAGAACATTATGGGTGTAGCCATTTAAGGCACAATGCACAAGATATGCCTCTATGCTGACGATGTGCTCGTAACGCTAACTAACCCGGAAGTCAGCCTACCTAATCTTTCTTTACTCAAGACATTCGGCACTTTACCACACCTAGAGGATTATTACAGAGCAGCGCAGATGAGAGTGTTAGGTGTTTGGCGTGACCCAACATGTGAAGCTAAATGGAAAGAGATAGATTTGTCTTACAGTGATATACCTCTACAATCCTGGCTAGGAGATCATTCCCTTATTAAAAAACATATTGATTCTGACCCAATATCCTTATGGCTAAAAGTACCATTGGACATATGACATAAAATATTAAAGCAACTAAAGATTGCTAGAAGTGCCCGAATTTTAAGATGGCCTGCTTATGATAGAGATTTTCTCCCTGCAAGAATGGATAAGAGATTTACACAGTGGTCACGAAAAGGTCTAACAAGTTACTGAAAGATTACAAGCAATAGTGAATTAAAAGGTTTTAAACAACTTCAAGATAACTATAACCTGAAAAAATTCGATTTTTTTTTTTAGATACCTTCAGCTAAGAGACCATTACAACAAAAGTATAGAATCTTTGGAGGAGGACGAGACAGGTATACTTAAAATCCTATTAGATTCTAGCAACGGAAGACCTCCCAAAAAAACTATATCCAAATTATACACATGTCTACAAATGGAGAGAAAATGTAATACAATATTGTCATGGTTTTAAGGTGTTTGGCCCACATGCAGAACAGTCGGGAAACAATACGCATTTAAAGATGTTTAAATGCTCACAAATAAAATGCTCACAAAGTGAGCCACAGACGAAGATCGGAACGTCAGGGTTGGAAGGGCTGCGGGAGGAAAAAAGGAGAAAAACGGAGGAATGACACCAATATTGGATCTGTTGCCATAACAAGTGGCTTTTTAAAATAAAGTATAATAATTAAAGGCTACCATTTTGTAGAATATTCTTGTATTTCACTTTTATTTGTCCCCAGGGCTGGGAGTTATCTCAGATAACTCAATCCAGCCATACTAATCATAAACAACAGGTGTGTTCGAAGAACCCAATTAGTCGGATCATGGTTAGCCGGATGAAATTATCTTGGATGTCTCATTTGATCTCGGATGTTTTAAGAGACGTACGAAGAACGGGCCCCAGGGGCGTCGCTAACTCAGTTAGCTGGATTTGATTGTTGACGATTTGGCATGAACTTGAATCGTTTGGTTCTTCGAAAGTCATCTTGGACTTGCTGTCATAGCAACATGTGCGCAAGCTTAAGTCTGCTTGTGAGCAGGCTTATTTCATGTAAACAGGATTAGATCGCAGCTGTATAAGCGAAGGAGATAGGGAAGTCTGTCGTATCCATGTCTTGTCCGTTTTTACGACAGCAACCTGTTGTGGAAGGTGCAAGAATAATTTGCAGAGCTTTTCGAATTAATCGCGTATTGCAATTAACAGGATCCTTTAGCGCAGCGCGACAGTGTAATTCTAGAGAGATCTTTCTTGGTGGCTGTTTAAACAGACAAACCTGATTTAACAGTGGCTTTTAAAAAGAGGAAAAAGTGCCCTTTTAAAATAAAGTATAATAATTAAAGGCTACCATTTTGTAGGATATCCTTGTACTTCACTTTTACTTGTCCCCATGTTTTAGTGGCTCTCGTGGAGGCTCTGACATTAAAGAACAAAGTAAATATGAAATTATTAAACTGCAAAAATACATACTATAGAAAGTGATAGAAACATCTACCATGGATAGTACTTACACACTGGGCCGGATTTTAGCAGGGGCTTACCGGGGCTGCAGCCCGGGGCCCCGAAGGATGTTTTCTATTCATGTGAATGGATAGTGCCCGCCGGCCGGCACCGCAGCGGCGCTTGGCTGCGAGGGCCGATCAACGCCGCTTGCGGCTTTAACATCCTTCATATGCGGCCTATCAGCGTACCTCGAGTCGCTGTTGCACGTTCCATAACAACAATGTTTAAAAACCATGGTTAGGAGACGTCTTAGACTTGGAAAAAGCAGTAGTTATACCGAGTAAAACCAAGGGTAATGTACAGCGAAAGAGTGGAGGAAAACGCATATTTGCCCAACTTGTACCACATGATATGACGTCACGTTCTAAAAATAACTCGCTCGCGGAACGCCATTTGTTCTGGCAAACGTCCATCTTGAATGCTTGCTTGTTATTGGTCCATTTTTGACGCATCTTACGCATTGGGGAGGAGGAGCGTCAAGGGAAACCTCCAGCAAAAAAATCCAGAAAAGTGGCCAACTTTTCAAATTTCATATCAGACTAAGGCTTAAATGTCTGATAACCCTTTCACTCATTACTGAAAGGGCTTGGTGTTACTGGTTAAGGCAGTGGTGTCCAAATTTTTTGACATGAGGGTTAATATTATGTTAAAACAACTTTGGGGCTGTAAAATAATTTTGAAAACAAACTTGGTATTTTTTAAAGTTTATCTGCTAAATGAAAGTAAAATTTAAATGAGTGTAGATACAAAACAAAGATTGTGCATGTCTGCATTATAAGACAGGCTCAAAGTTTCAAACTTTTCAGGGTTGAGTATTGTTTTCTTATTTGGTTTGCGTTTGAGTAAATGTAGGTTGTGTTTGTGGTTCGAGTTCCTACAAAGAAGTTGAATGCAAAAGTGTCATCAATAAATGGAAAGCTGTATTTTGTTCTTCATATTTTTCAAGATGTTCTCTGTAAAAACCTTGGTCTAGAAGATGAAAATTGTTCATTTGCACCGACCTCTGCTTTTATTGAGAACCGGGGGCTGTAAAAAATCCTTCAGAGGGCATATATATATATATATATATATATATATATATATATATATATATATATATATATATATATATATATATATATATATATATATATATATATATATTCTAGCCCAGGGGCCCCCATCCTGACTCCAGCCCAGGGGCCCCCATCCTCCTAAATCTGGCCCTGCTTACACATTTAATTTGTCTGCTACTTTCTGCCAGCCCTCTCTCCTGTCTTTAGCAGACTTTGAGGTGTTCCCTGTCGTTTTTTTTAATACTTCATTTTTGTCATTTTAGTAGTTTTAAAAATACACATACATATATTGAACAATTGGACCCCCTCCAACAAAAATTACAAAGCAACTAGTTACATACTCTAATTTGGAACCCATACTCTAATTTACTGAACATGACTATATTTGCCAGTTAGGCATGACAGCAGGAGATATAGAAAGGAGCATATCCTGCATCATGAAAATACACGTACATGCTTATAGGAAAGCATGTGAGATGTGTTATTTAATTAATTCCACATCTGGAGTAATGGTAGTAAAAAAAAGAACTACACAGGAGCTTTACAAATTATATCAGCCAGATCCAACAGCAAAGATATAAACTATCAGTTTTGGACAAAAGGGATAGCAAACAGTCTTACTTAGAGTGCAGTCCTTACTTTACATCAAAAGTTTGATGGGTTAAATACAAAAAATGTGTTCTCACTCAGGTGCAAACAGAAGTACACACACCTCGAGCTGTTCATCCTACCAGAAGCCTTTTCACTCCATTCCAAGCAGTGCATCAGCTTGTTCACATGCAGAACTGTCCTTGTTTTGATGCCACAATAAAAATGACTTCAGTTAATCAGAGGAGTTTGATGAATCACGTTAAGATGCAAACTAATTAGTTTGCTTTCCTTATCTTTTCTTTGCACATTAATGGAAACCCTTAATGAATTTGGGTTTTGCTGATAGTCAGCTCCGATTAATAACACTTCCTCTTGCTACTGCTTTACCCTTTAACAGTTTCCTCCTTTACTGCCCATCATGTCTACGGAGATTATATGCCAGTAGTGTGTGAAACGGTACGTTATTATTATTTTTTTTTTTTTTGGTGTATAGAAACATTTCAGCTTGAGTTCATTATATCAAATCCAAAATAAACAGACCTAGAGCTGATGTTGTGGCTCAGAAGATGTATGAAAATGTAAAATTCTTACCTTTTCTTTTTAAGGAAGCCATGATTAAATATAAAATGTGGGTTTTCTCTGCATATTTAGACTTGAATTAATAAACCCAAAATAAACAATTAGAAAAACATTTGAGGACCTGAAGACTTTTAGCCTCCACAACCACAGTAACCACAGAGCAAAAATCAGTTTGAGTAATCCAAGACTGAATTATGTAAAATACAGAGATCAGAGTTCACACAGAACCTTTGCTTTTATTAATCCTGATCATCAGAACAGGTTGCCATGATAAGGAAAGCTCTCCTGGAATGTGATTACTGACTGTGCCCCATAGGGTAGGAGAGGTGTCCGGACCCCACCAACAATGCCAGCTGTCAATCATGAAACCAATGGAGCTGCACACAATCACTTTGGTCTGGAAAATTCATCTTTTCCTTAACGCGACATGAGTGCTACTCCACTCATTGTCTATTAGTTCCTCAGATTTTAAAGAGGAGATATCCTAAAACAGAATATCTAAAAATAAACAATGCCCCACAGGTGACATTTAAAGTAGTCATTTGCTTATTCACTCTTCTTTTTCTTCTTATACTCAGGGTGGCTGTTCCAGTAGTAGAGAACCTGCAGTGCAATGATCCCGTTGCATGTAGAGGATATGACGTACGTTAGGGCCATCAGAAAATCCCCAGTTTCCTGTGAGAAGACACAAAAGCTCTAAAAATATACTGATTTCAAAAATGGGCACTAAAATGTGCTCAACTGGCTGTTTAACTTCAGTATAAAGACGTTTAAATAATTCTGCATAACACCCCCTGCTCCACCTTCAGTAGTGGAATAAAGATGGTGGGGAGTGTCTAGGATGAGAATGTAGAGCATGTTCTTACCTGCAGGGAGGTGAAGATCCGAGCCAGGGATCCAGCAAACAGCAAGAAGACGGAGATAGCAGAGAGCTGGCCGGTGTGCCCGTTGCGGAAGTTGGTTACAGCCTGGATCAGCTAGTACAATCAATAACAGAGTCAGTTGCAGCATGTCTGCAGGTGGTGCAGCAGTTTGTGTAATCCCTTCACAAATCTATTCTGTATTGCATTCTTGTTAATTCTGTTTACACCACAGTGTCACTATCAAAGATGGTTTGAAGAATAAACTTCAAACATCCATTACCAAGATCATTAAGACTAGTAACAGGTGACATGCCAAGCCTTGTCATTATAACGCCCAATCTAAGCGTGTTAGCAACTGCTCAGTAAGTGGAGTCTGTGTCCATCATGCTGGAGAAATATGCTGACAATGATTGATTTGGAACATTTCCACTGTGGGTTTGCCTACCCTGCCAATGATGATGGCTGGCATGTTGGAGGCCTGCATGGTAGTAACCACTGAGATGGGAGTGACTGGAGACAGAAGGACTGCCAGCAGGCTAAAATATATCACCAGAAAGAAGAGACCTGGAAGAGTGGAAAGGCACAGATATGTGTAACACCTTAGGATTTGACTGCATCTTTACTGAACTTTAACATGATTTTAACTAGTGAAGCAGCAACCAAATCTTTATTTTCAAGTGGAAATATGTTCCTGTGAACAGATTGTTTGGTAAACTAAAGGTGGTGCTGCAGCTGCATAAGCCACTTAAACTAAACCAACTTAAGACTGCAGGGAATATCTGAGGCACATTTTAACTTTCGCTGCAAGTTTTTCCTAGCCCAACCAGTGGTAATGTGTATCTGGTCTCACCTACGCTGGTTCTTCTTCCGTAATGCTGGATGAGGAAGCCAATGGTGACAGTCTGCAACATGAGGAACAGAGCCTCACCCCAGGCACTGAGGTAACATTCACCACGTTACTTTAATTATCAGACCAAAGTTGGACAAAAGCAATACACAGTGTAAAGGTAGATGTTAGAGTGCTGCATGTCTGCTTGCAGAATTGATCTGCATCTGGTACAAACCTAAAGGGGAACTTGTTGGACATGCTGTAGACCATTGTTCCAGTGATGGCTAACAGTTCCAGGAGCACAGAATTAAAGCTCAGCCCCTCTGCACTCCTTGCTCCCATCAGCTTTATAATCTGTGGTAATTTCACTGTGAACAAAAAGTAAAATCAGAGATATGGTGCTGGTGGACACAAGTAGTGACATTATGAGCGATGTAATGAAACGTGTCTGGTAGATTTAGATTAAATTTTTTTTTAACCAATGTTGACATGGAATTAGGGTGTTGATAGCCAGCTAGGGTAAAAGTAATATTGGGTGTATGTGCACCAGATGTTAACAAAACATATCTGGACACCTTTACTACCTCTTGGACACATGGAGGTGAGAGCTGCAGATAATGAGAGATTTGAATGGAGGAAAAGGAAATGGGAGAGTGAAGCACCAGTCAGCTGTGCTGCCGCTCCACCTACATCTCCCACATCAGATGTAGATGAAGATGCATGCAGCAGCAGCTATCCAGAGGGGTCGAGCAACATGGAACATTATTTTTTCTTAATTATGTGCTATCAATTTCTCTGTTTTTTTTTTTAAAGATAACATTATGTCTTTTAATCCTCATTTTATTATTTCCATCATTTATTTTTAACATTTGATTACTATGTCAGATATAGGAGAACCCCTGCCCCCCCAAATAAACCACATGCCCAGTAGCGATGATGTGAGGCAGAGTGAGATCATTCTGCTCAAAGTTGAGGCGAAGTGGCTCTTTTAGCACCTAATCTTCACGGCGACAGACACTACTCTTTTTTGATACTATGTTGTAGCAGCTCTAGCGCATGGCATGGGGAGAAGCGGCGTCGCAGTGAAGATAAGCTTCTTTCTTCCGGGTTGGAAAAATCAGCACTAAACAACACGTGATATTTCATAATAAATGAATAGTCTGCAGTGACAAAGGATATGTTTCATCATGTCTATAGTTGACTTTGAAAGGCTAAAAAAAAAAAAAAAGCAGGATATAGAACCTTTAGAATTAAGTTCTTCTCTTCCCTGCTGCCGCCCATCATTCTGCTCAGAACAGTGGAACTAAAATGCCATGAAGATCACATGAATTGTGTTTGATTCTTAGCAAATAAAATTTTTTCTGTCCAAACAAACAAACAAAAAATAAAAGAAAACAAACTAAAATGTGTGATTGGTTATTTATATCACAATAAATGCTTTATTTCAGTTCCAGCTCAAACTGGTGAGCAATGTGGTGACAATCACAATTATTTATACCTGAATATTGTTTAAGATATCTTGAACAAAAAATGTATACTCTTTATTTGAATGATTAGGATTTAGACAGATGTAAGTAAGGCCAGATATAAAGAGAGTAGAAAAATAAATTATTTACCCAGCACTGATCCCAGGATGATGCCGATCCCCAGGGCTTTGCTCAGTACAATCTTTAGACATGGCACTAGCACAAAAACGAAACAAAAGAGGAAGAAAATACGTGAACACAGCAGGCAGAGTGGAGATCTTTATCCTTTTTATTTGACCCTGAATATTTCAAGTCAACAGACTTCAATGGAACGGGTTGGATTAATGTGAAAATAAAAAAAAAACGACCTGAACAAGATCCTTATTTGGATTCAAGCTGAGCCAGTTTGCTTTATGTATCGAGATGACCTTATTTTGAATTTGCGCAGCACAATAGTTAAAAGATAAAATGAACTCAGAATCTGGATGAAGCCAGGCTGTCCTGGTGCAACACTGTTTACAACATCACACCTCAGCTGCAGGCCTGGCTGCTTCCCACTGTGCAGGATCCAAGCAGGATTCCTGCATTCTGAGACAGTGGGTACAAGTCCACATCGCCCTCTGCTGGCTAAAATGGCAGCGAGATCCTGTATGGAAACTTCAACTGGAATTTTACAAAGTTGTATGTTTAAGAGCTGAGACACTATCCTAGATTTACATCATTGTTCAGTTAACCCATATTCTACTCAGAGTAGTCCTAATTCCTAAAGCTGAGTACAAACATGACTCCCACAGTCCTCCAGACGTTCCCTGACTGGAGATGGAGGGTAAAAATCAGGCAAAGAAATGGTGTAGTGTGTCCCCAGCATTAGGCACACAGGCACAAAAGGTTTAGTTTCACAAATTACAGACTGAAAATTAACGGCATCAGGTCTGATGGAGAGAAGAATCTTAAATGGAAAATGTTTACTTCAAACTGTCAGCAAGACGTGAAGCATGACTCAGGAAACACAAAACAGAAACCAGAGTCTGCAGTCATCTGATGCAAAGAGTGGGACCGTCATGTTTAGAGCTGCAGTTCCGTCACAATATCAGGCCTGCTGGAGCCATGAACACAGAAAAGTATTAGTCATAGTTGGGCTTATCTTAGAGTACATATACTGGCCTACCTCCACTACTACTGCATTGAATATCGAGAACATCCTTCAACATCCCATCAAACCAACAGACAGGTGGTTGAAGCTTGGACAAATTTGCCTGTTTCAACAGTAACTACGATTGCAAGCAAACATCAAAACTGGTTTTGGAATGGACAAATCAGGCTAGTCCCAACTAAGTGGTGCTAACTTGAACCCAACTGAAAACGTGTGGAGCACGCTTAAAGCAGAGAGCATGAAAGTAAAATGCACTCTGCTGAAGCAGCTAAGAACACTGTTCAAAGATCCAGACAGAACCATGCCACCAGCCGTCAGGAAGACAAAGATGGACTTAGAGACATTTACCCAAATATCAGTGGTGGGTGCGTGGCAAGCTAGTATTAGTTTTTACAGCACTATTCATAGAAGCGGTGATTCAGTTCTTCACTAGAACAGACACAATAAAAAGTACAACAAAATAATATTTACAATCATTTTTAAAATTCAGCATTGCATGAAGAGAATTTATTTTTTTAAAGTTTAACCCAAACAAACACTAAGATAAAAAATAACCCAGTTAAACATTTGACCATCAGGGAAAAGCTGCAAAGGTTTTCAGTCCTGATTTGAAGGAACCAACAGTTACTTTCTGCACATCTCAAATTTTCAGGTAGTTTGTTCTAGAGCCGAGGAACAGAGACACTAAAGGTTGCCTACCCTCTTGTTGTGGTCTGCTGCTGAGACCCTTAGATGGTTCATACACATCTAAAAAATATTTAGGTCCAAAGAACATTTAACGCCTTAAAGACCAATGTCAACATTTGAAGAGCTTTCTCCATAAACAGGAAGTTAGTGAAATGGAAGTAGCCTTTTGGATGAGCTGTAGATGGCACCAAATGATCCTAACAGTCATGTACATGATGAGTGAATGTAGATGTCAGAGCAGAATAATTACATAATGGTTTTATGTTTAGTGGTTTCAGTAAATTGCTGAAGTTAAAGATAAAACCAGATATTTACAGACACCTTTAAAAAAAGATAAAGAACCCCCCCATCACTGTCATTATAAAATCAGACTGAACATTTCCTGCTTTAGCTCAGGTAATGCCACAAGAATAACTAGCAGATTTTTTTTTATTTTTTACATAAATTATTATTTTCTTTGAAGTCAGACATTTGAGGGGGATTTTGTGATCATTTCATGCAACAACACAGCAATTCATATCGTTGGCAAAGGGATTGATATCGGACTTTTTGCACTCGGATACGCATCTCATCAGACCCTAAAGCCTATTTGCATGCTTTAAGCTCCTCAGGAAGTGTGTTTGGTCAGTGCAATTGAAAAAAATGTCACCATGGCAACAATAAATGGTGAAAATAAAGATTATTGATTTAAATAAACCAGCATTACTAGACCTTGAAATGATTTGGTAGAGCCAGGATGATGATGACATGCTCATCCATATTGATCTGTTCAAACAAACACAAACCCATGAGACTGTCCAGTCCAGGGCTGGACGATATGCCAAGACTTATATCACCACATATTTCTTAATTTCGGCCGATACAATATAATTACAATATCGATATAAACAAAATAAAAGCCCCAGAAAGACTGAAAAGAATGCACACAACAGATGCCTGTACAAGCTTAGAATTATTTTACCATGTTTATAAAACTCCTCAAATTTAATATTTGAGAAATATTTGCTTTAAATAATAAAACGCATAAAACTACATAAAACCCAGAACGTCAGTCAGTGACAAATGCTGAAATCATTAACTGCGATGTATTTTGAAATATTGGAAACGTCATATCACCTTTATAGAATAAAGTTACATTGTGATATATATTAATACAGAATTATTGTCCACCCCTAGTCCAGTCACAACCATTTAGGAAGGAGACAGTTCTGTGCCACAGAGATGAATGGCTTTTATTGTGAAATGCACATATCCACTAGAGAGAGAGAGGAAGAGAGCTGAAGATGCCAGCTAAAGTTAGTCAGAGTCTCATTATACACAGAAACAAAGACCTTAGGTTTTGGAAACCTGTTCTGTTGTCTGATGAGCATAAAATGGAATTAACCATCTGAAGGAAAAAGAGGATCGCTTGAAAGTCGAAATACATCAGCCCAGCTGTGAAGTAGGGCTTGTAGGAATCATGCTGTGTATGCGTTTAGCTGTGGTAGGGAGAGGTACATGATACAAAACATCATGATGAAATGCCTTAAAGCATCATTGGCCAAAACATTAAAGCTTGGTCACAGACGGATCTTCCATATAAACAGGGCGGTCAAATGAGCTTTAGTCAATGTTTTAAGGGGCCATTAAAAGGCCCTGCGGTCACAGTGCTAAGAACCTAGTAGGGAGAGAAAGCTGGGCTGAGTAAGATACCCTCGCATCTTGCAGAAGGTAACTCTAACATGACGGACCCAAGTCATACAGCAGAGAAAAGTTTCAGTTTGATTAAAAATCCATTTCCCCTTAGTCTGACATTAGCAGTAGACACTGGAGAATGTGCCTATGTGGATTACAGGATTTAGTTTTTTATGGACCAAACAGTGTCTAAAATAAAGACTGATTGATAATGTCTATCTTAACTCATGTCATGTTGAAGGTTTAGTCTGATTTAATGTCTGAGGGGAGGATCAGGGTTATGGGTCTTTTATAGCTGGTATTCCCGCTTTCCAAACAAAAGGTTTCAAGATTTTAGTTCCTTTGCAAACTGCATGGAAGCATGAGCGCTGTCCACTGTTTTCCGCTTCTGCAGCTTTACCTGCATGTTCCTGCAGCTTTACCTGCATGTTCCTGCAGAAGTTTCAGGAACCAACAAGCAGGAAATCCCGGAAGCTTTCAGAGCTGAACTACTGCAGCCCACCTGAAGCCATGAGAACCATGAGAACCATCACTTACCGTCCAGGAAGTCGAGATCCAGAAAGAACTTATCGTAGCAACGCTCCGGCATAAAATATGCCACTAAAATCCCTCTTAGAGAATCCAGAAAAGATGATCCTCTCGGATCACCTGACGTGTCTGCCATGTTCGATGACGTGTTGTTGTCTTCTTCTTCCTTCTTCTTCTTTATGGAATTTATTGGCGGTTGGCACGCAACGACATGGTGCATTACCGCCACCAACTGGTATGGAGTGTGGATCAGAATGACTAATACTTATAATAAACAAAACAAGTCACAACCAAATCAACATAAACAAAATAAGATTCAAATCCTCTCAATTACATTTATTAATCTAAGATAATGAAAAACAATTACATAACACTTATCTCTTGATTTTTTATTAAATCAAAGTGTATTCTTTACATTTTTAGATTTTGAACCATTTCCCTCCTTTCCCTTTTATACTTCTTACAGTGTACCATAACGACTGTCGTTATGACAGTCGTTATGGTACACTGTCGTTATAGAGACAGTGTTCGACTGTCTCTTGTTGCTCACAGTATTCACATCTGCCAATGTTATGCTTACCTATTTTGAATAATGTACTGTTTAATCCTGTTTGCCCAAATCTAAATCTTGATATAATTGTTTCTTCTCTTCTGTTCCTCCCTGCACATCTAATTTCTCCCACTCTCCTCTGAATTATGTAAAACCATCGTCCTTTCCTCTCTTCCTCCCATTGCTTTTGCCACCTTTTCTTCATCTTCTGTTTAATAATGCTCTTTATTTTCGTCTTACTAATTTTAACTGACACATCAATATGTTTTCTTGTTGTAGCCTCCTTTGCAGCCTTATCTGCCATTTCAATTCCTTTAACTCCCACATGTTCTGGTACCCACATAAACATGACTGTAATACCCATCATTTGAATTCTGTATAATGTTTGCTGGATTTCTATCAAAATATCTGGTCTACTGTCTGGGTGATTTCTCTGTAAACTGACTAGTGATGAAGATGAATCTGAACAAATAATCACTCTCAGTGGCCTTATTTCCTCTACCCATTGCACTGCAAACAGAATTGCTAGCACTTTTCCTGTGTATACTGATATGTTATCACTGATCCTCTTTCCTACTGTAATATGAAAGTCTGGAACAACAAAGTATACTCCTATCCTGTTAACTAAAGTTTTTGATGCATCTGTGTAGATCTGAATGAAACTGTAGTAACTATTAATATATTCCTGTATTGTATTTGAATTCAACATAAACCTCCTGACCTTGTTTTTCTTTTCTAATAATGTAAAGTCTACTTTCGCTTCAGGTAGTATCCAAGGTGGTACTGCTGGCAGTGGAACTGTTGGACTGAACATTAAATCAGTTAATTCTAACTCTGTTGCTTTTTTTGTTTAACTGTCCACCCAAAGCATTTTCTCTCCCTTTTCTCCATTTCCCAACATTTTAAAGTGCTTTGTGCTGGATGATCTTCATTATGGCCCTGTAAATCAGCCCAATAGTTCAGAGACAACTGAATTCTTCTCAACTCCAATGGCAATTCGCCCATTTCCACCTGTAATGCTGTCATTGGAGTTGTTTTAAAAGCCCCTGTACATAATCTCAAAGCCTGAAACTGGATGTTGTCTAACTTTTTTAGAGATGAACTTGATGCAGATCCATACAGAACACAACCATAATCCAGTACTGATCTAATTAATCCACAGTAAATTGCCTTCAACGCTTTTCTGTCAGCACCCCGATCACTTCCCACCAAACATCTCATAACATTTAACACCTTCCTACATTTGTCTTGCATTTTTTTGGATATGTACACTCCATGTTATCCCCTCATCAAACCATAACCCCAAAAACTTAAAGTGTTTTACTCTTTCTTATTCTTGATTATACAACTTTAGTTTTACCTCTGTACCAATTCTTTTCTTTGTAAAAAAAAAAAAAACAACAACATGGTCTTTGTCTTATCTACTGAGAATTTAAAACCCATTTATATGACCACTCCTCTATTTCTGTAATAGGATCCTGTAGTCTTTAACAATAAATTTCAGATTTCTTCCCCTCTTCCAAATTGCCCCATCGTCCGGAAAAAGTGAAAACCCCATCCCATTCCCTATTTCCCTGAAAATATCATTAACTAATATGGAGAATAATAAAGGACTTAGTATACTCCCTTGAGGTGTTCCGTTCTCTATATTATAGTTTTTCGAGTAATTCTTCCCTATTCTAACTTGTATTAATCTCCCTTGTAAAACATCCTTAATTCATCTATATATTCGTCCTTTGACACCTAATTGACACAGTCTAATTAACAATCCTCTCCACATCATATCATATGCCTTCTCTATATCAAAGAAGACAGCCACAACACTTTCTTTGTTAACTTGTGCTTTTCTAATTTCATGTTCTAAACTTACAGCTGGATCCATTGTATTTCTTCCTTTTCTAAAACCACTTTGGTATTTAGCTATCTATTCTTTCTTTTCCATATAGTATGTTAACCTTTCATTTATCATTTTCTCCCATATCTTGCATATGTTAGATGTTAAAGCAATTGGTCTATAATTTCCTGGATTTGTACAATCTTTTCCTGGTTTACGTATTGGCACCAACACAGCCTCCTTCCAGCTCTGTGGCAGTTTCCCATCCTCCCATACTTTATTCTATAGTTCAAGTAATACACCCTTTGAATTTTCACTAAGTTGATTTATCATACTCTCTTTTTATCCCGTTCATTCTTTTTATCATCCCCCACACTTTACCAATGTGTGTCTCCCTCCCTACTGAACAACAGAACTTCCTCCAATATTCTTTCTTTTCAATTTTTATGATTCTTCTTACCTTTGCTTGTGATTTTTTATACGTAGTCAATGAGATTCTGAAAACAATGATTCCTTTTAACAATTTAAAAGCTTTATTTCGAGATTATTGCTCTTTCACATTCCTTTGTCCATTATGGTCCAATCTTACTTTTACGCTTACCTGCCTTCTTCTTTATTGACTTCTCTGCAGCCTCGAGAACTACTTTACAAAATGAAATATTAAAAATTTTCAACTTCTTCATTTCTATCAATTTCCCCAATTTCTTGATCACTAATATTTCTAAATGTATCCCAATCAGCACTACTAAATTACCATTTCTTCAAACCTACTGTTTCATATTCCTCTAGATTCCATCCTACCACTGTCACAATAGGATAATGGTCACTTCCTACTGTTGTTCCTCTGACTACTTCCCATGTACAAATGCCTGCTAATGAATCTGAGACTAATGTGAGATCTAGTGCTGTTTCTGAACCAGCTCTGTTATTAAATCTTGTTCCACTTCCATCATTCAAACGCACTAAATTTGTCATTTCCATCACCTCCTCAATCACCATCCCATTGGCATCATTACTAATAATTGTGCTATGTGCATTAAAATCCCCACAACAAATCACCTTTCCTACTAACTGTATCGCCAGTTTCTCCAGCAACTCTAATGACATTTTTTACATGGATTATAAAAGTTAACAACTTTGATATTTCCTTCTTTAGTCCATACTTCGATTATTAAATATTCCAACTATTTTCCTTTTCCTAAAACTCTATATTGCATTCCTTGTTTTATAAATATTATACATCCTGCTCCACCCGCCTTCTTCTTCCTCTTCTTCTTGTTGAAATTTATTGGCGGTTGGCAAAAACGTTAGGTGAGCATTACCGCCACCAACTGGTAAGGAGTGTGGACCACATGACAAAACAAACAAAAAAAAATTACAAAACAACAACTATATCCTATTATACAACTAATATAGTTTCCTAATTAACTTCTTTCTCTGAATCAAATAATTCCTACAACTCAAAATAATATGTTCCACTGTCTCATCTTCCCTGCAGTCACATTTCCCTGTCTGATGTTTCCCTATCCTATCAAAAATAATGATCTATTCAATCCAGTGTGTCCGATTCAAAGTCGTGAAATAATTATCTCTTTTCTCCTGTTTCTTTCTGTTCTTCTCATTTGTCCAATTCTCTTTTGGATTTTATCAAACCATCTTTCTTTCTTTTCTTCTTCCCATAACTTTTGTCACCTCTCTTTTTTTAAAATTATACTCTTTATTTATGTTATACTAAAACTAACATTAATACCTATCTTCATCTTATTGGTACTCACCTTAGCCATCCTGTCTGCCATTTCATTCCCCTTAATCCCAATATGTGCTGGAACCCATACAAAATTCACGGTTAGCCCAATCATATTTATTCTGTAAAGTGTTTGTTGTATTTGAATTAATATATCAGGTCTACTGGCTGACTGATTATTTTGCAAACTGACTAATGACGAACTAGAATCTTTTAACGGTCTTACCTCTTCCACCCATTGAACTGCTAAAAGCAAAGCTAGCATTTCTCCTGTAGACACCAAGACTCCATCAATAATCATTTTCCTACCTTTGTTTGAAACTGTGGTACAATAAATGCTATCCCTACTCTATTAGCTGTATTTTTTGACGCATCTGTGTACATTTGTGTATAGTTATAATCAGTGTGTGATTTGCAAAAAAAAACAAAAAAACAAAAACAAAAAACAAACAAAAAAAAAAAAACAGAGGGGGGATCATTTCAAAAGTTTTATTAATTAATAAAAGTTTTATTAATAATGGTTAGCTAGCAGGTGTTCTTTCAGGTAACTAGCTAGATCCAATAGGTTACACTATTGTTTTTAAACTTGCGCCATCTACTGTTGGGACTCGGGACCAGAAAATGTAATAATACTCTTTAAAAACAAACAAAAAAATAAATTTACAAATGTGAAGGACACAAGACTTGTATTAACATACATTTTGAAAATCCATAATATTCAGGGGTTAAAGCAAAAATAATCAATTTGACTGAAAAAAATTTCTAGTCAGCCCATATATTGCCGGGGCCGTGGATGTCATGCCACCTTAGTAACCTCAGTTGCTTATTGTGCAAAGTCCACTTTAACCAAATCTGGTAGTTCCATTGTCAATTCCTGTATCTCTCCCACCTTCCAGTTTCAGAGCCTTGGTGCCATCCTGGACAGCCCTCTCCATAATCTCCTTCACTTTCCACATCCATAACATCACCTGGTTAACTTTCATATTTGCAGCATCAAGCAAGTTCTTCCTTCGCACTTTTGCCAAACTGGTCCACAGTCCACTCATCTCTAAATCTCTGCAATTTAAATCAACTTTGGTGGATTTCTAACATCAAATCTTCTCTGTCAGGTTTCATATAAGGTATACTGTAGGCCTAAAGGGCTGCTATAAAATCCACACAACACAACACTCTTTCTGGTCTTACTTCCTCAACCTACTGCAATCCTACAATAATTACCATTATCTCTGCCGTGTAGACTTGATCAGGTAATCTTTTCCCAATGCTTACATTCATTATTAAATTCTGTTCTGCAATTGGTCAATCTACCAACTCTCAATCCATGGCACATTGATGAGAATATTAAGTAAATGGACTGGACTAATAACCCTTCCTTGTGGGATTCCATTATTAGTTTCAAATAGCTGAGATACTTCTGATCCTACTTTAACTCTAAACCTTTGTCTAATTTGTTCTAATTAATTAATAACCCTTTTCTCCACATCCATCCATCCTTCCATCCATCCATCCATCCATCCATCCATCCATCCATCCATTTTCTGACCCGTTTAATCCCTCATGGGGTTGCGGGGGTTGCTGGTGTCTATCTCCAGCGTTCACTGGGTGAGAGGCGGGGTACACCTTGGACAGGTCGCCTGTCTGTCGCAGGGCAACTCAGAGACAGACAGGACAAACAACCATTCACACACACACACACACACACACACACACACACACACACACACACACACACATACATACATACATACATACACACACACATATATATATATATATATATATATATATATATATATATATATATATATATATATATATATATATATATATATATATATATATATATATATATATATATATATATATATATATATATATATATATTTAAAATATATAAAATTTAGACATGGACACCAAATCAGAGGGTTATTCTTTATTGTTGAGATTTCTTAAAAAGACTAATTTGATAAAAAGGATTTAGTTATTTATTATTATTATTATTATTTTGTTTATTATTATTTTTATTTTTATTTATAGTAGTAGGGTATTAGATCATCCCGATCCACACTCCATTTCAGTTGGTGGCGGTAATGCACCAAAACTTGTTTGCCAACCGCTATTAAATAAAAGAAGAAGAAGGAGAAGATGGTCTCCTGACTGTAATATGGACGCAGCGTGTGATCGGTACCAGAGAGTATGTTTGCCGGAGACTCAGCTGGACTTCCCCGGCCAGCCGTATTCTGTGTCGGTCCTTAAGGTCGGGTACTGCATCCCTCAGACTAACGGGACATTCAAAGCCGATGGGACTATCACCCTATTAAGGGGGGTCAGTAACATCCTGGTGGACACCGGGGGACCGTGGGACCAGCAATTCCTCCTCGAGTCATTAAGGCAAAGAGGTCTGGACCCCAGGGACATCAATCTGGTGGTGGGGACTCACGGACATTCAGACCACATTGGAAATCTGAATCTCTTCCCCTCTGCATTGACAATAGTGGGACACGATGTCAGTGAAGGGGACAATTATCACTCCAACCAGCTGGCAGAGGGACAGGCCTACACTATTGATGAGCATGTAAGGATCGCCCACAGCACACCAATATTTAGACCTCAAAAATATAGTCTTTTTGTGAGGGAAGCTTGCAGCTTTAGCGTTTCTGTTCCTTGTTACGTCACCTTCTTAACATTGGAGGCATGGGCGTCGCAGTGTGTGAAGGGGACCCCGCCACTTTTGAAAGCTATCCTAATGGACCACTGAGCTATATTATACACTGGAGCGCTAATAGCCGTGTCACTACCACAGACATATATACGTAGACGCGTCATAGGGCGCAGGTTCGCACGTCAACGTCACCGCCATATTGTATGTGGCAGAAAAAAGTTGAGTTCTGTTATTGTGAACGTGGATCAGAGAAGATGCCTCATTCTTGTGCTGCAATAAATACACACACACACACACACACACACACACACACACACACACACACACATATATATATATATATATATATATATATATATATATATATATATTTGTGTGTGTATGTGTTATGAATATAAGGATCAATTTGTTAAATCTAAACATTGTGGTCTTCATTATTTCATAAAACCGTGTCACATGTGAACCTTTAGGAACAGACTTTTTGGGGGAGTATTAAAGAGGTAAATTAATAATATGAGGAAAAAAAGTCCTAGGTCAATAAAGTAAAAATAAACAAACAAACACAAAAGTGATAATGTTATGATAAAAACATCATATTATGAGAATTAAGGGGGAACATTTCCAGAATAATCACAGTTTGCAGAATTATTTCACTCCTGGAGTAATAGGACCAGGTTAGATTATTTTAAATATTTTTATTCTTTAGGAGAATAAATTCAGGAGAATGAAGCTAAAGGGATACGAAAATAAACTTCTAATATTACAAAAAAATACTACGAATACAAAGTATATTCAGAGATTAAAGTCCCTCTGATACTGTTTAAGTGACTGAGTAACTGCAGATTTGCCACATTTAAGATGGCGGACGCTCTGACGCATCGCAGCATAGGCAGAACCCGCCCAATGACGCGTCTACTCTTATATTATGTCTATGGTCAATACCCGATCCGTACCGGTAGCACTATCCGTACCATCAGCTCATTTGCGCGTGCGCGAACAGAATACCTTCCGGTGGGAAATATTTTGTTTTTCTTACTTTTTTATTCTTTAGTATTTTTTCGAGGCAGGGGTTTCTTTTTGTATATCTTTGTATTTGCGGCAATGATGCGTATTCTAAAAAATAATCAACAAAAATACATAAAAAAATACATTGTTTTTTGTTTTTTTTTATTAGCAAAAATGTTTCCCAGTTGTGGTTAGGGAAATAAACATATATAAACCATTTCTTAAAGTACATAAACCCCCAGCTATAAACACATATTATATAGAAGTACAGAACCGTATTTGATTTTTAATTTTTTTGAAGTTTGAAGTTTTTTTATCATTTATTTGAATTACATATGTATGTATTTTGTGCCTAATACATGTATTTTAATAAGGTATGCCTTCGCTTTGTGTGTGTTCTTTGTCCTATTCCCTGTTCGTTTTTGTAAAAAAAACCAAAAAAAAAAACAATGCGGCTACTATAATCACGAGGTCATCTCTAGTTTATGATGTGTACACCAGAGGGCGCTAATTTCTCAATCAATAATTTTAACTTTCTAATAAAAATAATTTTGTTTATGTTTAGAACAATATTATTTGTATAACGAAATTTGCCGTATAATTAAGCATTAAATATTTTTTCCAGCCCTGTTTGAACAAGCAATAAAACTAACAGAGTGCATTCAGACAATACAGTTAAATGTTATGCAATGATAACTTCCCGGACTGGAGGATGCTGGAGCATATCCGATGATGACGTCAAGCAATACAATGGAGAGAATGTAAAACGTATCAATTTCTTTCAGAAAAGTCTTCAATATTTTATTTACGATATAGTTTAGCATTTTTTTAATGATTTAAGTATAGAAATAAGTATTTTCAGTACCGGTAATTTACATTCTTGGCGACCCGAAAGTTATTTCTGTTTGCGCTTGCGCAAATACTGAGCTAGATGGTACGGATCGGTCTGCTACCGGTGCGTGAATCGGGGGGTAGTTGGACAAGCCGCTGTTAGACCGGAGTTGCTTGTGAAGCCACCAGCCGCCATCTTTGGTTCTTCCCTCTAATGTCAAATGGCCATATACTTTTATGTCTGTTCTAACACTATTAAGTTAATGAGGAAAGCTCATGTGATGAAAGAGTTGCATTTTATATATTATATATAGATATATATAAATATTATATATATAATATATATTATAAATATATATACATTATAATATTATACATTTCTAAATAAATAAGATATTTCTCTATTACTATCTACCTTCTCCCTCTTCTCTTCTCTATCTCTCTATATATCTCTATATATCTCTCTATATACTTCTTCTTCTATATTCTTCTCCCTTTAAATATCACATCGACACTATGCAAGAACATATATACATATATGTATACATATATATTAGGGGTATGCAAAATAATCGTCATGACGATGCATCGCGATTCTAATATTCTCGATACAATGCATCGATTCTTGACGCCAAGAATCGATTCTTGACGCCAAGAATCGATTATTAATTTAAAAAATTAATAAATAAAATTGCATGAATGGTTGGCGAACATCAGCCAAAAACAAGTGGAATACAACTTCCAGTCCAGTAGATGTCGCTGCAGATGTGTTGACGCCCGCTGCCTTGTGTCACAAGCATTTCCGGCCGCGGGATACTGCGACGAGTCGTTCATAAACAAAACATGGAGGAGACTGAGAACATTCGCCAAGCTCCATCACGTGTCAAGTCAGATGTTTGGACGCATTTTGGCTTTAAAAACAAAGAAAGGTAAAAACAAAATTGATATGACGCACGTAATTTGCAAACACTGTTACATCGTGATGAAATACTGTGGGAACACAACAAACTTAAAAGGCACATGCTGAGGCGCCATCCAGAAAAACAAGAGCCGCGAGTGCCGCAAGCACTGATTAAACAAACAACACTCGATTGCAAGCTAGCCCCAATTTCTACACGCGCAAACATTTGAATGTTTTCATTTCATTGGTTTAAAGGACCACTGAGGCCATGTAAACGGCACTGATTATCCTCATTTTGTTATTTTAAGTTTTATAAATCCTAAGCACTTTTTGTCAGTGTGTCCACTCCAGTAATAGTAATATTTGTGTTCAGTTACAGTAATGTTTATTTTCACGGCAATACCTCCAAAAGTCATTTCAATAAATACAGCTATGTATGAATTTAGTTGCTTTCAGTTACAGTATGTATCAATTGAAGACACTATCCAGATCATACACAGCCAGTCAGCCACTGGTGTACAGTGTTTAGTGAAAATATCACAATGCATTGCGATGCATCGCAATAATTCAAGTATCGTGATGCATCGTGATAGAATCGCATCGTGGCATGTGAATCGTGATTCGAATCGAATCGTGACTTCTTTGGCAATACCCACCACTAATATATATATATATATATATATATATATATATATATATATATATATATATATATATATATATTAGGGCTGGGCAACGATTAAAATATTTAATCGTGATTAATCGCATAATTTGCCTGATTAATCATGATTAATCGCATTGTATTTACAAACTCCAAGAATGAATTCAAAAGTACTGTAAAGAGCACTTTTATTTTAATGTTCTGCTACCATATGAACAAAAGTGTTGTAACATTTGTAGCACTTATCAGTAACACATATTTAGTGTAAAGCTCAACTTAAACATGTAAAACAAAAAATAGCAATAATAATAAATCAAAGCTTATTGCCACTGACAGGGAATTCTCTTTATGGGGAAAAAATCTACCAAAAACAGGCAATTTCTGAGGTAACAGCAGGGAGCAGCATTACCATTTTATGTTCAATACCAAAGTTTAACTTGGCAGTGGTTACAACTAACTTGTTTCTGTCATATTCGTTGCTGGAAGAACTTTAAACTGAAATGCTTGCTAACTCGATATGCTTGCATGTTTATTTGACGTGAACAAGCGGTTTTTTGTTGTTGCTCTCTCGCGTGCATATAGTGAATGGCAGGGAAAAACAGGCAAAAACACATGGATACTTTGAAACGAGAAGCGACTTCACCGACGGCGTCGATGCAGACCTCGCTCCGCTCCGCACAAAACTTGTTCAACTCACCGCCTCGCCTAAGCAAATTCCTCCGGGAAACACTGCCTTCCGCATGTCAGCTTTGTTTTTTTCCGGCCAGCACCTTTCTTCCTCTTTGAATCCAAGGCTGGGCTGACAGCGAGGTTATTGGCGCATTATCGCCACCTACTGTTCTGATTCAAACCCCTACACCGCAGCAACAGACCTTCACAAAATAAAAGCATGTGAGCAACATGCGTTAACCCGCGTTAAAGTAAATATCGCCGTTAATAGTCTAATGAATTAACCCAGCCCTAATATATATATGTATATATATATATATATATATATATATATATATATATATATATATATATATATATATATATATATATATTAGGGCTGGGCAACGATTAAAGTATTTAATCGCGATTAATCGCCCTGATTAATCGCATTGTATTTACAAACTAAGAATGAATTCAAAAGTAGTGTAAAGAGCACTTTTATTTTAATGTTCTGCTGCCATATGAACAAAAGTGTTGTAACATTTGTAGCACTTATCAGTAACACATATTTAGTGTAAAGCTCAACTTAAACATGTAAAACAAAAAATAGCAATAATAATAAATTAAAGCTTATTGCCACTGACAGGGAATTCTCTTTATGGGGAAAAAATCTACCAAAAACGGGCAATTTCTGAGGTAACAGCAGGGAGCAGCATTACCATTTTATGTTCAATACCAAAGTTTAAAGGGGAAGTCCGGTCAACAAGGAAAAATCAGGGTATCATTAGCTATAACTAAAACTAATACGTTTGTGGTTATTTAATGAACTTATCTTTAATCAATAAGAAAATAAAAACATAAATTGTCGTCTGAATCACTGTGTATGGGGGCTGACATCACTGCCCATATTTGGGCAGTAAGGGGCGTTTGACATCACATCCTGGGGCGTGGAAAAGCGGAAGCGGCGACAGCATTTCTTTCCGCTTTCCATGCAAAGTCAATAGGAGCCGTTCTACACAGCTGCGATCATCAATAATTTTTTCGGATTTCCAGAGGACTTCACCGCTGACATTCCCAAGAGCTATTGCTGAAGCAACAATGCCCACGTGCATGGCCATCGGATGTTCCAACACAACTGGTAAAAGTAGAAAAAACATTGCTTCTTTCAACTTCCCGATTCATGAGCCACCGGGCTTGGTGCTGGATTGCCAACTTGAAGAGAACGGATTTGCCATCTAACTTCTGGCCAGAGAGAAAACACGTCATATGCAGCAACCATTTTGAAGAAGAATGTTTTGAACATGACATTTTCGGTAACATGACATTTTCGGTAAGTTATTTTTTATTTTAGAATTTTTTATTTAGAATTTGCAGGGATGGTCACCGAGCAGAGGGGCGGAGGGATACCACATGTGATGTGGTATCCCTCCGCCCCAGCATGTGCTGGAACGCTTTTATATTTTAATATTTATACAATAATGACCACCTGCCCTATTTACTACAGGGCAAATATATAACTTAAGTCACTTCAGCGCGATCTCTCCTCCGCTGTGTGTGTGGTTGTGTGCGCTCCGCTGCAGCGGCGGAGCGCGCACACACACACACACACACACACACGCGTGTATACATATATACTGTAGGACCCGACTGAGTTTGCACTGGAAATAGGTACGCTGGATTCCGTCAAAAGTCCGGTTTCTGTCAAGAAACTCTTCTAAAAAAATCCATATCGCTATCAGATGATGATAGCTCCACGGAACTCTCATCACTGTCACTAAGTACTTCATCACTCTCTGCTTCGTACAGAGCACCAGCCGTCGCCATCTTGGAAAATAGTGCGCCGTGACAAACAGAGCGTTGAAACTTGCTCAACTGCGGGTCCGCCGAGTGACGTCAAAAAATGGGAGGTGACAGTATTATTCTTGACCAAGATGGATTCCTCCACATAAACATGATTAAATGAAAATTATTCATAATTAAAAAACGTGTAATTTTTTGCACAGTATGTAGTAGTTTTATATTTAAAGTACTTTCAGCAGTTTGAATTCTGATTTTGACCGGACTTCTCCTTTAACTTGGCAGTGGTTACAACTAACTTGTTTCTGTCATATTCGATGCTGGAAGAACTTTAAACTGAAATGCTTGCTAACTCGATATGCTTTGACGTTGACACGCGTTTTTTTGTTGTTGCTTTCTCGCGTGCATATAGTGAATGGCAGGGAAAAACAGGCAAAAACACATGGATACTTTGAAACGAGAAGCGACTTCACCGACGGCGTCTAAGCAGACCCCCCCCCCCCCCCCCCCCCGCTCCGCTCCGCACAAAACTTGTTCCGTTCGCCAACTCACCGCCTTGCCGCAAATTCCTGCGGGAAACCGCCTTCCGCATGTCGGCTTTGTTTTTTTCCGGCCAGCACCTTTCTTACTCTGAATCCGAGGCTTGGCTGACAGCGAGGTTATTGGCGCATTATCGCCACCTACTGTTCTGATTCAAACCCCTACACACCTTCACAAAATAA
Organism: Fundulus heteroclitus; assembly: GCF_011125445.2. NCBI lineage: Eukaryota > Metazoa > Chordata > Actinopteri > Cyprinodontiformes > Fundulidae > Fundulus > Fundulus heteroclitus. The sequence continues at coordinate 3,951,419 of NC_046374.1, read as the reverse complement.
AAGCATGTGAGCAACATGCGTTAACGCGCGTTAAAGAAAATATCGCCGTTAATAGTCTAATGAGTTAACGCGAAATTAACGCGTTAACTTGCCCAGCCCTAATATATATATATATATATATATATATATATATATACACATACTTATATATATATTTAATATGAATAACATGTAAAATATTTCAGCACCTAATTTCCTAGTAGTTGATAGTGTTAGTACATCCGCTGACTGTAAAATTACCTATGAAACTTTTTCACTCAGCCAGAAAACTGCTTATTGTTGCAACCAAATCCTATGGGATTCTGTGAGAGTATGGAGTAGCAAGATGGCGGCCAGTGACTTCAGTTTTTTGGCAAAATCAGCACTCCGGTGTATTATATAGCTCAGTGGATTGGACCCCCTCATGTTAACAAAAATATCATGGCTCTTTTGCTGTTTCTTTTTCTCGAAAGAATTCATTCCATTTGATTGATAGGAGAATACTTATATGCCTAAAACCCACTCCGTGTTTTCCTGGCTACCAAACATATTTCGCAGCACTGCTGCTTTCTCCAAGCAAAACTGGCAGCTGGAAAATGCGCAAGGTAATGTCAGTCCCACTGACACTGTGTCAGTCAGTCCCATCTCACTGTGTCTTGCGTTTGCTTTTTTACATAAAATGTTAAATGACTTCTTAACTAAACAAATACACATTTAGGAGAACTCTGCTTAACTTTGCTTTACTAGCATGACATATTTGCAACCCATCCCTCCCCAGACACAAAATACACCAGAAGATTCCGAACAAAAAAGCGAAAAGTAAGTTCAAGTTTCCCGAACAGAACAGTTGGTTTCCCCCAATGTCTGTGACGTAAAATATGGAATCGTCCTTTATTTGGTCAATGTTGCGTCTGTTTTGAAGCAATACAGGATAATTTGTTCTGTATTTTGGTAAACAAAATTAAACACAGGAACTGAGGCCAGGAAAGTTATAGTGGCAGGATTTTATCAGGGCCACCTCAACTGCACTGCTTTCACGATTGCCTGGAGACAAACACTACACACATATGTCTTGCGCTCCTTTTAGTTACACTCTGAAGCGAAAACCCTCCCAAAAATACAGATGGGTGTGACAAGAGGTAAATCACTGACTTAGCATCACTGAGCGTTAGGGGCAAAATTGATACCACAGCAGTCCATCAACCCATGGGTTCAACTGAGGCGCTATGTGGGGTTATAACAGCTGTAAAGTGGTCAGCTGTGACCTAAATATGGAGCCATGGCTTTTGAGTTTTGTGTGCTTTTTGATTCAACTGTGTATAGTTTTAACGCTGTTTGTAATGGTTTATATGGTAATTAAGAGAGACTTTAAAAATAGTTACATTTCTCCCCTGGCACCGGGGGTTGGAACTGTAGAGATGATTGAACTTCAGACATGTCGAGGTAGTGGTGGAAATTTTTTTAGAATCAAATATTTTTCAAAATAAAAAGCTCTACTAACTGCAGTTAAAACGAGAACCTCGACAGACCAGTAAAGTCACGGTGAGCCCCACGGGACGGAGAGAATAGCTGCATGCAGCTCCGCACTTCAGCTACTCATCACGTGGTCGATGTGTCCCCCCACATTTCAAATGCTTCCCACACCACTGGTTCAAGGCCATTTTTGCTGGAGCGCAAATAAGCTTCAGAAATCTCTGTTGGGAGAGGCTGATCAGACCACGATTAAATGTCTTATCATTTTTGGATAAATATATTTTCAAGCGTTACCGTTTTCCGCCGCTGTCATTGATTTATCTCAGTATTCTCACACGCTTTTCTAACACAATGATAGGACACTCTCAGTTCTGAACATTTTCTTTGTGCTGCTCTTCGTTTTTATGCCAACAGCAGCTTTTTAACAACATAGGAGAAGCAGAAAATCTCTCAGAGGCAACTATATGTTGTGCTGTCAGGAATGTTACTGTTGCACTCAGTTACTGTAGAGTTTAATGGTATTTCATAGTCAGAGACTCACCAGATTAATAAAAGAACTACACAGAATGAAAGCAATCATTTATTCTGTATCAAATTTTGAGACTTCCAGCTCTAGTTTTCCATTCGTATATGTTACTTTCCATTCATATATTTTCCACCAACGCCGTTATGGCTACAGCAAATTTCTTCACTAAAATAACGGCATCTATACTTGAACTTAAAATATAAATATATGATTAATATAAAGTGAGGTTGACACAAATAATACTCCTACAAGAAAATATGTGTCAATTCATTTTTAGAAGGATGAATGAAGCCACATTCTGGCAAAAGGTTGAATGAACGTATCAGTTATTTTATTAACTCACACCATCCCATCATTAATTGCATATGTTTATTATAGCTAATTAATGCTTTAGTTGAGTACGGTGAAACATAATAAAAACTTATAACTTAACCATACCTAATTAAACAGTATTGTAGCGGCTAAAAACCTCTATTTTAGGCTACTGATTGTTGTTTCTGAAAGGCGTTGGTCTTACGTGCGCTCGATTAAGATTCGTAATCCGATCTTCAGTTTGACTTATAGTAAAGTCATTTATTGTTAGCACAATGTCCATTGTCTCAATATTTCCATTTAGATCCACAAACATTCCACTTCAATCTAAACCAAGCACACTAGAAAACTGTTGCCTCTTCCCATTAACAACACCTGAACACAATCATGGTTGACCTTAAATAACCACATCCCCCATCAGACACTCAGAACTCAAAATGAAATACGCCCCCTGGTGGCGATAAACACAGGAAAGGAAAAATGGCTCCTACAAGTATATTCACACTTCATCAAGATTTGCTGCCATGTACTTTCAATGTCTTTCGTAATCAATACCTCCCCCCTCCCCTTTTTTTGTGTTGAATGAGTGAAGTGTGAGAATAAAGCTTTAATTTAATCTGCTGACAGCCCAGGGTCAAGACCGGCAAGCAGAGTCATAGTTGAACACAGCTTCTGTACTGTTCTGTACTGTTTCACACCCATTGAAACAGATCTAACTGATCTAAAAGGAGCAAATCATAAAAACCTCACAAAAACGAATACAACTTAACTTGAACCAAAAGATAAAACAATTAAATGTGGTTTATTAAATATAAGGTCTCTCCCTCCAAAGACGTTGTTAGTTAATTAATTGATTTATCATAATCAGATTTTTATTTTGTCTCACAAAAACCTGGCTGCAAGAGGGCTACATTTGTATAAATGAGTCGACTCCCTCTAATTATTAAAATTTCCACATTCCCAGAACTACAGGATGAGGGGGATGAGTAGCAACCATCTTTCAGTCTTATTTATTAATTAGTCCCAGGCCAATTAATAACTGCAATTCTTTGGAACATTTAACCCTTACTTTCCCTCATCCAAACTGCAAAGCAATAAAGCCTCTTCTGTTTGTTGTTTTGCATCGTCCACCAGGTCCTTACTCTAAGTTCTCAGATCAATTCTCAGACTACTTATCTTATTTAGTGTTAAACACTTACAAGGTTATTTTAGTGGGGGATTTTAACATTCATGTTGACACTGAATGTGATAACCCTAATTTAGCCTTTAAGACTATCCGAGATTCAATTGATTTTGCTCAAAATGTGCATAAACCAACACACTCTTGCCTTCATACTTTGGACCCTTGTGCTGACATATGGCTTTGATTGCAAAGAATTAACAGTATCTGATTGATTTTAATAACTTTTGAGTTAAATTTCAATGAGTTTCTACCCCCAAAAGAAGGTTTCATTATAGTAGATCTTTATCAGATACTGCTGTATGAAACTTAAGGGTTGGTCCCCCTTTTAATTTCCCCAGTATCACAGACATGCCCAGCAGATGTCAGCAATGTTGTTTCTTCCATTCACAAATTGACAATTTTGTTCATGGTGTCACTTCCTAGTAGCGTTTTGCATTAGACATTGTAGCCCCCTTGAAAAAGAAGGTGATTATTTACAGGAACCACGACATTGTGAAATTAGAGAGAAAATGCCGCTCTACACATCTACTGTTTGCAGAGTTAGATAAGCATTTTTTCATTATTAATAGAGGAGAATAACAATAATCCTAGGTTTCTCTTTAGTACAGTTGTCTAACCTACCCAGAGTCAGAACTCTGTTGATCCATCCATTCTCTTAGTTCTCAGCAGTAATGACTTTATGGGAATCTGAAACCTGATCAGTGTTTGAACTGTTTAGACGCAGTAGGGCTTTCTGAGTTATCAAAAAATGTTGCTTAATCTAAACCAACTTGCGTGTTAGACCCAATCCATACCAAGTTATATAAGGAATTATTCCCTTTAATTAACCCTCTCTTGATCAAGATGACTTAAGAAATTACGGCCCTATATCTAATCTTATTTTCCTATCTAAAATTCTTGAGAAAGTAGTTGCTAATCAATTATGTGATCATTTCCAAAGGAATGACCTGTTTGAAGGGCTGCACAGTGGCGCAAGAAGGTTCTGGGTTAAAATCCAACCCTTCGTCTTTCTGCATGTATGTTCTCCCTGTGCATGTGTGGGTTCTCTCCGGGTACTCTGGCTTCCTCCCACAGTCCAAAAACATGACTGTAAGGTTAATTGCCTTCCCTAAATTGTCCTTAGGTGTGAGTGTGTGCTGAATGGTTGTTTGTCCTGTCTATGTGTTGCCCTATGACAGACTGGCGACCCGTCCAGGGTGTACCCTGCCTCTTGCCTAGTGACCGCTGGAGATAGGCACCAGCTACCCCTGTGACCCCATGAGGGATTAAGCAGGTCAGAAAATGGATGGATGGATGACCTGTTTGAAGAGTTTCAGTCAGGCTTCAGAGCTCATCATAGTAGAGTAGAGCTCTGGTGAAGGTCACTAATGGACTTCTGTCTGTACTTGTCCTGTTAGATCTCAGTGGTGCATTCAATACAGTTCATCACGATATTATTCTAGAAAAACTTGAGCACACTGTACGGATTGAGGGAAAAGCATTAAAATGGTTTAAATCTTTCTGACAGATTTCAGTTTGTTCATTGGTAATGATAAATCTTAAAACTCTAGGGTCACTTGTGGAGTACCACAGGATTCAGTCCTTGGGCCAGATCTCTTTACTATATATATGCTTCCGATTGGTAAAATTATGAGACAGCATAGGATTAATTTCCACTGTTTTGGTGATGACACTCAGCTATATTTATCCATAATTCCGGATGAATACAGTCAATTACTTTCACTACAGGCATGTGTTGATGACATCAAAACCTGGATGACTTTAAATTTCCTGCTTTTAAATTGTAACAGGAGTTGTAATCTTTGGACCAGATTCCTCAAAAATAAACTTCTTAATCACTTAATCAGGATGGCATTGAATTGGCCTCTGGTAATAAGGTAAAAACCTTGGTGTTATTTTTGACCAAGACGTCATTTAAATCAAATATTAAACAGGTTTCCAGAGTTTCCTTTTTTCACCTCTGGAATATCGCCAAAATTAGAAATATTCTGTCCAGGAGTGACACTGAAAAACTAGTCCATTTGTTACTTCTAGGCTGGATTATTGTAATTCTTTATTATCAAGAAGGTCACAAAATGCAGTTTGAATCCTTCAGCTGATACAAAATGCTGCAGCAAGAGTTCTCATTAAAGTCAACAAGGGGGATCATATTTCTCCTATTTTAGCTTCCCTTCATTGGCTTCCTGTTAAATCAAGAATAGAATTTAAAATTTGCCTCCTCATGTATAAAGCCCTTAATAATTAAGCTCCATCATGTATCAAAGATCTGATTACCCAATATGTTACTAACAGAGCACTTCACTCTTAGACTGCAGGTCTACTGGTGGTTTCTAGAGTCTCTAAAAGTAGAAGGCTCCTCTCCTGTGGAATCCACTCTCAGTTTTGGTCCATAAGGCAGACACCCTGTTTACTTTTAAGACTAGGCTTAAAAGCTTCCTTTCTGACAAAGCTTATAGAGTGCCTTATGTTACCCTGAGCTATTGCTATAGTTATGCACCTATAGGCTTTAGCTGCTAGAGGACATCAGGGTCTATTTTTCTCACTCTGCTGAGTTTTCCTACGGTTCTCCTATTTGCATTGTTTGTTGTTATTTCAGCTTTTAACTTTTTGTTCTCTGTCATTATTTTCTTCATAGTAGGTACACCTGGTCTTACGTTTAGTTAGCTGTGACGTCAAGGCAGATGACCGTTCACCCTGAGCCTGGTTCTGCTGGTGGTTTTTCCTTCCCATTAAAGGGGAGTTTTCCTTCCCACTTTCACTTTATGCAGACGACTGTCCCTGTGACTCTCATGAGGAGTGAATGCTGCTTGTCAGCGATAGCCATGTAGAGTTTTTCGTAGTAATCCTGAGGGTCATGCATTTGTGACTGGCAGCGCTTTCTCATGGGCCCATTACTAGTGACTGTTGTGAGATTTGCTGCTTTTGAATAAACAACTTGAAAAGCCTCTTCTGATTTTTTCTTACAAAGGCGAGAGATTAAATTTTAGTTTTGCAAAATCCCACATCCATTGCCCTCCGCTGGAAAATGTCAAAAACTGAACATTTTGTTGAATGTGTACAAAAGGAAAACAAACTCAAGGTCCTCCATCTTCATTATGTCCCTTTTGGCACAATCTATTGTCTCATCATCCATGTTTTAAAAAACAAAAAAAAAAAAACCTGTAGCAGGATATCATAATTATTTGCCACAGTGCTCACAATGCAAGATGTAAAATTCAATCTAGTAGGAGCATTTTTTGGGCAATATTGAACACCCCACTCAAGAAATTACATTCTCTTTGTAGACTTTGAAAAAAAAGTAGCAAACCTAGTGAAAGTTGCAAAAATACTCTTGATTGAGACGAGCATTTTGCACCCTGAGACAACATTAGGTTCAGCCTGAGTGCATAACAATGCTTAAATGTAGCACTGGGGGCTATTTCTTTAACCTTGGCCAGCAGACCATTGAGTGACAAAGCAATGACAACAGCCTGTTGGCGCTGTCATCATAAGGGCAGGGAACAGTCGGCAGGGTTTCTCGCAGCGCTATCTTGGCGAACTCGCCAAACTCACGCTACCGCCTCTCCAACATTCCAAAAAAAAAGTAACTCGCTATGCTTGCACGTTTTTTTGACGTTAACACGCGTTTTTTTGTTGGTGCTTTCGCGTATAGTGTATTTCGCATATAGTGAATGGCAGGGAAAAAACACATGGATACGCCCCACCCCCCCACACACCCCCACCCCGCTCTGCGAGTCGGTCCGCGCAAAATTTGTCGTCTCCCGACCACCACCCACGCACCACACACCCCCCCCCCCTACTCCGCGAGTCGGTCTGCGCAAAACTTGTCGTCTCCACCCCAAACTCACCGCCTCGCCTAAGCAAATTCCTGCGGGAAACGCTGGTCGGAAAATAACCGCATACTACTACATCAAGTTGAGTTTCCACGAGCGACACGTCACACGCCACCTCTTAATTTTACTTCACACAACAACATTGCGCATGGTCCACAATTTATAGTCACACCCATAAATGACGTCATTGAAGAGCACTCATTAGAATACACATGTCAACACAGCCCCAAGATAGGTTTGGGCCACTAGTTCTTCTCTGAAATTGAAACTCCACATGTTGTGGCTTAAAACTTCAAGCACAGACTGAGCATCTCGTCCTTCTGACGAATCATTCCTGTATTTTGCCTGCACTATCCACATAACGAACAGTGACAGACATCTGTGCATGGCATGATAAATCTGTAGTTTCGTTGACCTACCATCCAAAAAATGGGGTACTTTGAATTTCACTTTTGATCTAATTGTCAGGGGATGAGGCTTGCGAAACTGAAATTCAGCCGGACACAGAGTACGTCTTTAGAAGTTTATTTAGAAGGATGAGTAGATTTGAGCAAATGGACAATGGCAGCTGGAGCAGGAGAACAGAGGGTGCAGACCAAAACTGAGTAAAACAAGCGATGAGAACTGGGGAACTACAAGAACGGGCAGAGCAAGCGGCTGGGACTAATGGAAAAACAGGTAGTGGGGGAAACCCTAAACAATGACAACAACCCCTTCTCAAAAAAAATCGCACCATTCCAAAATCCTAACAAAAAAAAAAAAACATGGCAGAGGAGGTCTGGAACCCACTGTGGACCACGAAGAGGTCCAGGAGGCGACTGGAGACCACGAAGGAGCTCATAAAATGATCGATAATGTGGTGTTTCTACTGTAGCTTCTAGACTTTTCTATGGCTATGACTTTTAGTAATAAAAAGATTGTTGAAACTGTAACTATATTTTACCATATTTAATCTAAAAGGCAGAGGGATGTTTACAGCTTCAGTATTGGACTCTCACAACAACCCAATGCAACAGGTGCCAGAGCCCCGTTCATTCTCTCACACAGACATTAAAGAGGACCCATTGTGTATGTCCATTCAGGGGCGTGCACAGTATGATATCTCTGTTCTGTTCATCACATTGGTGGAGAAGATCATGCTGTAATGCATATGTGTTCTTGCTGACACATTTTCCCCTAAACAGTCATTCTTTCTAATCTAAGTATGTCCAACTCTGTGCCTCTTGAGTCTGTAATTTCCATGGCAACCACTTTTGCAGTCCAGTCTCTGTAATCTCTTAATCTCTAACATGATTTAGAAGTCTGAATTTCTGACTTATACGTGCTCATGGAAAGCATCAGCCAGGGAGGTAATCATTTTAAATAACAAATAATTATTCCTTTAAAAACAGTAATGTAGACTGCTCTATTAATAAACGGAAAGATAATCTTTAAAAAAATCATGTATTTGCAATATTAATGATATATTAAGTGTATGAAGTTTTGCACCATTTACCTTCATTCTGAACTGCATTATGTTTTAAACATGATCCCTAAATGATAATGGAAGAATAGGACACTAAAAGACATCCCAGAAACTTAAGTACCAATGAGAGGGCTCAGGGTCTGGGATTTATCATAAAATGTCATATGGTCTCAGGATTTTTAAACATATCTGTATGAGAGCACTAGACATACACTGTGAGAACAAGTAAGTGTACTTTCTTTTCTTTCACCTACTGACCTATTGTTGCTTTTGTGGCCAAATTTTAAATAATAATACTGTGAAAACCAAAATACTGATTCATTGTTGCTGATGATTTCAGGTCTTTTTTTTTTTTCTTTTTTTTTACTTTTTAGCATTCCAGAAACACTCTCTCTAGATTCTGTCGAATGTCTGTTGAATTCAGGTCTCATATTTAGAAAGCATATTGAATATTCATCTTGTCTGTCTCACTCACAGGTATCTGTGGTTCCCACCCCAGGCCACACAGGACAAGATGTCAGCGTCCAAGTGAAGGGTACATCGTTTGGAACCATACTTGTTGCAGGGGACTTATTTGAGTGCTGGTCTGATGACAACAGCTGGAAGGATTTGAGTATGAATAGCGCAGTCCAGGAGGTCAGTCGACAGAAGGCCCTAAAAACTGCTGATGTCATCATACCTGGACACGGGCTTCCTTTTAGAGTCTTCAGGAGCTGATAAAGTTGAGATGTTGGACTGGTGATAGCTAGATAACTTGTATATCCTAATCTCTTTGCGTGAGCTTTATGGCTGTTAACTCAGCTAAAGTTTAGACTGAGTAATCCTTCTCAATAGGACATGTTCTTACACGAGGATTGAGTCATCTACATTTTGTTTATGGTTCTTCAGAGTATATGATTTGTAAACTTTGAGTTTTTGAGTTTAGTTATTGAAGAATCCTTCATATCTGCTGCCTGAAAATAAATATTTCAATCAATCTTGTGAATGGTTACCAGAACTCATTGAACCTGGACAGTTGTCATGGTAAATAAAGCCTGAATGAGTGATGGAATGCTTTGGGACTCTTTAAAATATGAAATTCCCAGTTTGCACGTGCCCTTTACTTCCAGTGTCTAAGGAATGACACTGATATTGAATATTTTGCCATAACATGTGACTTTTTAAAATAAAGTATAATAATTAAAGGCTACCATTTTATAGAATATTCTTGTATTTCACTTTTACTTGTCCACATGTTCTAGTGGGTCCTGTAGAGGCTCTGACATAAAAGAACAAAGTAAATATGAGATTATTAAAATGCAAAAATTCATACTGTAGAATGTGATAGAATCATCTAACATGGACAGTATTTACGCATTAATTTGTCTGCTACTTTTGGTCAGCCCTCTCTCCTGGCTTTAACAGATTTTTAGGTGTCTTAATTAATGACTCAAATTCGGCATAACCTTCCATTAAAAGCTCGTGTTCTGCTTGGGAGAAAAACTGTGGGCGTTCTTTAGCCATGCTGAACAGCCAATAGCAGCGTTGCTGATCATTGTTTCTACTATCTATACATTTCCACTTTTAAAAACAAACGCATGAATGCGCAGTTATATCAGATAACTCAATCCAGCCGTGCTAATCATAAACAACAGGTGTGTTCGAAGAACCAAATTAGCCGGATCATGATTAGCTGGATGAAGTCATCTTGGATGTCTCATTTGATCTCGGATGTTTTAAGCAATGTATGAAGAACGGACCCCTGGTAAGAACTCCCAGCACCTTGATCCTGTCTGGTAACCTGTCCTGTCTGTTTCTGCCCAGTTCTGTTCGCCTGTTTACCTGTCAAGTCGTTGCCTAGATGTCTGCCTTACCATCTGTTTGGATCATGTCTGTTTGCCCGTCTGATTCCCTCTCCTCACCTTCCCTTCAATAAACACCGTTAAAAGCATTGATACCGTGTCTGGTTGAATACCGGGTTCATCCCCAGTCAGATCATTACAGTCAGAGTGGTAGTACCAATCAAAATTCATGACTTCAGTGGCAATAAAGTTTTTTTTAAAGACTTAAATAGAATTTACTGTCATTCAACTGCACATTCACAATGTACATTTGAGCAAAATTGTGTTGCATTGCTCCGAGTAAAAACACAAGACAAAAGAAAGACGAATGCCATAAATATATATATATATATATATATATATATATATATATATATATACACTGTGGTATCTCTAGCATGACAAGTTGAGTGGGGTAATATTCATTTTTGTGATGAATATTACTTGATGCATACAACATGCCAGTAGTGTCCACTCTGGATGACTCCCTCACCTTCAAACCTTTTATTGATAAACTTGTGAAGAAATTAAAACTTAAATTGGGTTTCTTCTTTTGTAATAAGACATGTTTTTCTTTTGGAGTAAAAAAGCGCCACGTTTTTATTGTTCTTAGATTATGGTGACCTTTTTTATAAGAATTCTACTTCTTCATGTCTTCAAATGTTGGACTCTGTTTACCATGCTTCATTAAGGTTCATCACAAACTGTAAAGCCATGACACATCACTGTGACCTGTACTCTTAGGTGGGATGGCCTTCCCTTTCTACGAGGAGGGAGTGTCATTGGTACACTTTTATTTACAAGGCCCTTCTTGGATTACAGCCCTCTTACATTTGTACCTTACTTACACAGAAAAGAATGGCCTCTTATGCCCTGAGATCCAACGATCAGCTGTTGCTCACTGTTGCTTTTGCCCGCACAGAGCTAGGGAAGAAAGCCTTTAGCGACGCAGCTCCTTGTGCGTGTTTTTTTTTTTTTTTACAAAGAGACTGGAAGTTGACAGAGTTTTTAATTCTTAAATGCTTTTAAGTTGAAAGTGAAAGAATTTGAAGGAGCCTCAATTATTTGTAATTGTTTTACTTGGTATGTTTTTTATTTACCTGTCATTTAATTTGATGTATCCCTGTTCAATATATAACTTTGCTGCCTCTTGGCCAGGACTCCCTTGAAAAAGAGGTTTTTAATCATAATGGGATTATTTCCTGGTTAAATAAAGGTTAAATAAAAAAAATATAAAAACCTGACTTTGACCAACTTTAAATGAAACAGATAAATTAGCATAAAGCAACACACTAGAATTTCCATTTATATAAGTTAAATGTAATTTTGTCAGGAACTGTTCTGATGAACCCAAATTCAGCCACACACTGAGCTTAGTTTTTAAGAGTTTATTGAAGAGAGGATGAGTTGTTGAGAGAGAGAGAGAGAACCAGATTCTTGCCTGAGCAGGAGCAGAAGGCTTTAGATAGCAGGAGCTGGAGGACAGCGGGTGCTGAGCTGTAAGTCCAGGCAGACGCTGAGAGCCTGGGAGCATTCAGGGCAGGCGTGAGAGCACAGAGGTCCAGGAGGAACTGAAAGCTCGGCAGCAGAGTACTTGGCGCTTGCGCTTGAGCGCTGAGGCTTGAGCAGTGACGTGCAGTCAAGGGAGGCAAGTGAGGCCAGGCCTCACTTGTCATCATGGAAAGAAAGAAAATATATAATAATGATAACATAATATATATAGGGCGTGGGATCCGCGTTGCATTGTGGGACGTGGCGGCCATGTTGATGGCTACGCGAATGTTAACATAACTCTGACATAACGTTGTTGAACAAAGAGACATAGAAGTTGTAAGAGCCATATGATTGAAATTAGTAATTATTGATGTGACGGGAGCTCATGGTCTGGTGTGGGGGTGATGGGTGTGTCAGGAGGGGCGTGACTGTCACCAAGGTATGAATGGGAGCCAAACGCCGCGCGCTGTTTTTTTTTGTATGTATGAGGAAGTGGGTGCGTCGGTGTAGGTCGTAATTTCTGTTGACCGGTCTATAATGTCGCTTATTGTTGGCAACAACGAATGGGTTTAGCCTGGTCAGTATGTGTCAGTATCTGTAAAGTCGAAGCATAGCTGTCAAGTGGAATAAACGGATGATTGCAACCACCAGAAGCGATTTGGAGTTTATTGAAGCATGCGTCGGACAGTGAGGAAGTCACCGCGTCAGCCCAAGTGCGGCCCTCTACAAACTCATTAGTTTGCCGCACATCTATCGTCAAAAGAAAGACAATCGAATGAGCGGCTCATTGGAAAGACAAGTTTGGATTCTTCGTCTCTGCTTGGAACAGTTTGGAAGCGGTAATGGCGCACGCAGCGCAGCGTTATCAATTAATTGAATGAGATTCCTTCACTGCAGCTTAATCAAGTCCGCTGGAACTGAGGTATGGACAAATACACATGCATTGAGTCTCTTTGTTTGAAGAGGAATTGTTAAAGACAAACAACGGGAAATGGAGTCAGCTGGATTTAAATCGAGTTCCGTTGTAAGCAGTAATGATGAAAAAAGACGATCAAAATTAACTGTTAAAGCATTACAAAATAAAATTGAGAAGCTTCAAAAGGATCTCAAAGCAAAGGTTCATAAAATTAAAGGAGAAATAAACATTATTAAAGAACTTATGAAAAATGAAGCAAATCTTGAGTGTTCAGTCTCACTGTGATGATTTAAAACTATAGCTTGAAAATGCAAATCAGCTGTATGAGTCTGTTATTCCACTGTTTCCTGCTGAAGAACAAGAAAGACAAAACACTTGGTTTTTAAGCTTGAGTAAATATAATTATGAATTCATACAAGAAGTTGAAAAATGGCTATCAAGAGGAGAACAATTCAACAACGCAGCTCAAGTGAGTGAAGAAGCTGAATTACAACAGGCTCAATTGGCCAGTGTTGAACCCTGTGTGAATAAAGCTCTTTAGTTTCTCAGCATGTAGAGTGTGATGAAAATGATGATGTTGAGGATGATGTTAAGCCAAGCGACAGTGTTTCTAATGTTGAGAGCAGAAGGTCTAGAGGAAGTCGTTCATCAAGAATTAAGTCCTCTGTGTCTTCTATATCTTCAGCTCGTGTTAAAGCAGAAGCAGATATGGCTGCATTAAAGGCACGACACAAGCTGTTGAAACAAAAACATGCTTTGGAGGAGCAGGAGGAACAGCTAAGGAAAAAGAGAAGAACTGGATTTGGAGATTGAAATTGCAGCCTCTATGGCTAAAGTTAAAGTGCTTCAGGACTGTCTGTTCTCAAGTAACTAGTGCTGCACAGATTGGATCTGACGGCATGAATTCATATGTTGAGCATGAAAATAGAAGATCTCAAATGCTGAATGTTGATGCAGATATATTTGTACCTACAGCAGCTGGAACTGATGGTCATGATAAAGCTCCAACCTTTCAGTCCTATTCCTATTTGGGTGCACGACCTAAAGACACAAAGGTTAGACAAAATCCAGACACATTGACTGACCAGGTGAAGACAAAAACAACACAAGTTGAAATTCCAACAGATCAAATGTTACATCAAGCTCAGCCGCAATCATCACATCATAAAAATGTATCAGTTGATGAAAATAAACAACTGTTAAGTGTATTGGAAAGGCAGAATGAAATTACAAGCTTGCTTGTAAATCAACAATCTTTATTTTTTCTGCCAAAACGAGACATACCAATATTTGATGGTGATCCACTCCAATTTAAGACATTCATGACAGCTTTTGAACACAGCATTGAAACAAAGGCACACAGTGCCAAAGATTGTTTATACTTCCTGGAGCAGTACACTAGAGGCCAGCCTCATGACCTAGTAAGAAGCTGTGTTCATATGCCCAGTGATCCTGGATATGCTAAAGCTAAATCTCTACTTCAAGAACATTTTGGTTGTTTATTGAAAGTAATTGCTGCATATATGAATAAGGTTTTGTCATGGCCGGCTTTGCAAGCAGAAGATGTAAAGGCTTTACAAGCATTCAGCTTTCTGCTCAGAGAATGCTGTAATGTGATGGAAAACAATGGCTGTATGCATGAGTTGGATGTTCCTGCCAACATGCAAGCAATCATCAAAAAACTGCCCTTTAATACTACGGGACAGATGGAGAAATGATGTGTGTGATTTGCAAGAGAAGTTCAAAAGAAGAGTAACTTTCAGTGACATTGTTCAGTTTGTAAGGCAAGTGAAGATCGCCAGTGATCCACTTTTTGGTGATATTCAAGATTCTTTATCTAGACCAAAGAAGGATGTAGGAATCTATAAATCACAACAGCGATTAAAGATGAAAGGAAGTAGTTTTGCTACTATTGTTGGAGATATGCAGAAGAAAGCTGACTTTGAAGTAAAGAAGGGACAAGAGACAGCTGTTATAAAGAGTTGTTTATTTTGTGGAGCTGGACATTTCTTGGACACATGCCCTCTACTGGAAAAGAGGACACATGGGGAGAAGTTGACATTTCTGAAAGAAAATGGTGTGTGTTTTGGCTGTTTATGCACTGGGCACATCAGCAAGGACTGACATCACTGTAAAGTGTGTAGTTTAAGACATCCCACCATGCTTCATGTCTTCTCCAAAGAAAAGGAAACTCATCCAGTCCATAAGAAGAATGAAGTGAAGATAACGAGTGGAAGTGCCTCCATCTCTGCTCAATCCAGTGGTTTAACTGGGGCCGATGAGCATGGCTGTACTCTCTCTATTTTACCAGTCAGAGTGAAGTCTACAAAGAGCCAGAAGACAATAATAACATATGCCTTTTTAGATCCTGGAAGCTCTCTGGATCTAAGCTCTCTGAAGCCTGTAGCCCGGCGCCACTCTCTGAAGCCGTCGAGGGATTTGTTTCGCCGCCGTCCGAAACTGCGCCGTCCACCACGGCGCCCGCCTCTGACTTTCCTGTTCGGCCGGAGCCGCCGACTGCGGACTCTGCCTCGCCGTGGTCGACCTCCACGACGTTCGTCTCTGACTTTTTTGTTTGGCCGGAGCCGCAGATTGCGGTCCCCGCACCTTCTGACTCTGCCTCGTTGTGGTCGTCCTCCACGAAGAGAATAATCAAATTAATAATGAAAGTTTCATTTGGCCTAGATCTGTTGAGGTCATAAAAACCAAAAAGGACATCCTTCCAAAATAACTTGAAACCTTTCTCAATTTTTTCTGCAATAAATTTACAAATGTTAGACCAGAGATTTTGGACAGAAAGGCAATGCCAAAATAAATGGGTTACTGTTTCAACACTCATAGAACAGAAAGTGCACATTACATCAATATCTTTTTAAAAATTTTTGACAATATAATTGTTAGATGGGTAAAACTTATGAATTATTTTAAATTAAATTTCTTTAATTTTATTGGTCAGCAAATATCGGTTGGGTAAGAGCCAGACCTTCCTCCAGTCAATGTTTTGCACAAATTTATTCCAGTATGGAACCATATATGGGACTGTAATAAAATCTTTTTGAACAGAGATCTAATTAATCTATTATTCTTACCATTGTCACAAGAAAAGCAAATCCTAACAACTGGAGTGTCAGTCAGTAATGGTAAGGTTAGTTGTTGTGAGTCCAATCTTGGTTGAGCTCTATATAACATGCAAACACCTGAAGAAATTGCTCCAAAGACTTTTGCATAATTTGCAGGAGACACAGGAATTTTGTATTCTTCTAGAAACTCTTTATAAGAGTAAAGAAGACCCTCCTTGTTAAATAATTGGTCAACAAAAATAATCTTATTATTAAACCAGTAATCAATAAATAAAGATTTGTGTTTAAACAATATCTATTTGTTGTTCCAAATGAAATATTTGTTGGGTGAAAAGTTGTGTTTGAAAATAAGAGACCATGAAACGAAAGGCCTGACAGTGAAAGACTGACATTTTTATCAGGACTTTATCGATATTATAATTACAGGTTAAGAAAAAGCTCAAACCACCCAGTTTTGACAGCAAGTGACATGGTACGACATTCCAAATAGAGTTAGGGTTTTTAAAGTGTTTCAACCAATTTATTTTAAAGGTATTATTAAGAGTACAGAAATCGATAAAGTTTAATCCACCTTTGTCATAGGGATTTGTTAGAACAGACTTCTTCACATGATGAGTTCTATTTTTGCATAAGAAATTAAGAAGGAACTTGTCAATCTCAGTAATATGTTTTTTGACCACATGGAGAGAAAGACCTGGATATGTTAATCGTGATAAACCTTCTGCCTTTGACAGTAGGGTTCAAAATTTTTTTCATGGTATTTATTGCAATAGAGACTTGCTTTTCATTATTATATCTCAACTGGCGGACGAGTGGTATCGTCCGCCAGTTGAGATATAATAAGCTCTCTACCTAATATATTGATGCCGTTTATCTCACTCGATTTAATGTGATCAGACAAAAGCTGGGCTAACAACAGAAAGAGGTAAGGTGAAGCCGGGCACCCTTGTCGGGCACCTCTAGAGACATTGAACCTGGAAGACATACCACCTGATAGTCTGATTGAGCTATTACTATTGTTATATAGACTTATAATCGCTGAGGAAAAAAACTTACCAAATCCGAATTTTTTAAGGGACTGTAAAATAAATGGATGTTCAACGGTGTCAAATGCTTTGTAAAAATCTACAAACAGCATGAGCCCACCATCCTCTACCAATTCTGGGTAATCCAACATATCTAGAATGAGCCTAATGTTATTTCCTATATGCCTTTTGTTCATGAAGCCTGATTGTGTTTCATCTATGATAGAGTCCAAGACAGAACGTAATCTTCTAGCCAAAATGAGAGCTACAATTTTATAGTCGTTGTTGAGTAAACAAATTGGCCGCCAGTTAACTAGAAATAATTTATCCTTGTTTGGTTTAGGAATTAGAACTGTTATTCCCTGAGTCAGAGAGGTGGGAAGGCATTTGTTTTCAATGGATTCTATGAAGACTTTCAATAAGGGGACAGTTCAGCAATAAAAGATTTGTAAAATTCTGAGGATAGCCCATCACACCCCGGCGATTTGTTATTTTTTAGTTGGTTTATAGCTTGCTGTACTTCTTCAAGTGATATAGGCATGTCACAGTGCTCTCTATCCGTTTCACTTATCATCTTCACTGATAGGGAGTTTAAAAAATTATCAGATGCAGTTGGGCTAAATTGATAGCTATACAAGTCCTTATAAATTTTTTTACAAAACTCTGAAATTTTGCGATGATCTTCAGTGATGACTCCATTAATATTTAACTTACTAATACTGTTGTTGATGGAACGAGATTTCTCTAGACTAAAGAAATAATGAGAGTTTTGTTCACCTTCTTCTAACCACTTAGAGCGAGACCTGATAAAGGCACCCTTTGCTTTTTGCTGATACATTTCATCAAGTTTGATTTGTGAGTAAGATAACTCTTCTTTTTCCTCTCTTGTCAGGGAGTCAAAATCTCTGCAGGATAATTTTGTTATAATAGAGATAATCTTTAATTCCTCCGCATTCCTGGCTTTGACTGTTTGACTGTTGATACTTTCCTATCACATATTTGAGCAGATCCCAGTTGATACCAAAACAGTTTTCTTTATTTGCTTTACACCAATAAAGTGAAATCATGTCCCTAATCTTATACTGGACTACCTCATTCTGCAGTGCAGAACAATTGAGCTTCCAATAGCTTGAGCGTGTGGCAGGAGTATAACCAGCTGAGGTATTAATAGATATGCATATTGCTTTATGATCAGTTCAGGGAGTAGGGCAGATACTAACATCAACATAATCCTTATTTAAACTGACAGATATGAGCCAATAGTCCAGTCGCGATTGCCTAGAGCCTGATTTATTGCTCCAGGTGTACAATCCACTATTAGGATTCTTCTCTCTCCATATATCTATGAGTTTAAATGTTCTGACTGAAGTCAGTCAAGTATGAGTCTGAGCTATTATGAATAGAAGGGGGACTTTTATCGATAGACCCGTCTAGAATAATGTTAAAATCACCTCCTAACAATATAAATGCATTTGGGAATCTAATCAACCAACCTGTGAAAATGTTTTCAATTGACAACAAAAAGTTAACATTTTCTTTCTTTGTATTGTACCCACAAATATTTGAAACTAAGTAGGTTGAGTCATTTTGTTCAATAACTTGGCAAATAAAATGACCATCTGGGTCACATTGTGTGGTCAAGACATTTCCATTAAACCTGTTATTTAAAGAGGCTACCCCAGCTGACCGCACTGTTCCGTGAGACAGCCATATAGTATTTCCCCATTGAGACCTCCAAAAGTTAGAATCGTCCTCATTAGAGTGAAATTCTTGAAAGTAGGTAAAGTCTGATTTGAATTGTTTTGCAAACAAAAATAAAGCTTTTCTCTTAACACTATTACGAAGACCCCTGGTATTTAGTGAGACAATTGACAACATTAACAAGAACAGAGATAAGAACTATGAAAGTTAAAGAACTTAACCTTGGTTAAATACTACTAGTGTTGAAAAGTAGCAGTAGGCTGTCGAGATCGGCATCTTATTTAGTATTATAACTTAGCACCAGCAGGGAGACTTTTCTTTTTCTCCGGTAGAATCGCCTGACACGCTGATTACTCGAGCCCGCACATCCTCCTCCCTGTCCTCTGTCGGCCCTCGGAGCCGCAGGTTCCAACGTCGGCTGTATCGTTCCAGCTCGCTGACCCGATTCATGGTTTTCAAAGCAGACTCCTCGTTCGCTTGCACCCTCTTCTCAATATGTAAACCACTTTTGCATTTAAGGCTTTAATGTCGCCGCAAAGAGATTCCACCATTTTTTTCGAGGGTGTCGCTCCTGCTGTTAATAAGATCCGCCAAGGAGCGCACTGCGTCATCTGAGCCGAGCCAGACTTCTCTTGTAAAAGTTGGTTTCTTATGGAGCGGAGGCTTACTTGGCGTTATGGGCAAGGGAGAGAATTCTTCTACAAGGCTTGTTTGCTGGTTGCAATCCATTCCGTTGTTGGTATAATCGTGGTTGCTAGCTAGGCAGCTAGCCCCCTCCTTGTCGGGCATGGAGTCGTTAGGACGCTTCTGTCCGGATATCCTAGGCATTATAGGCGTGTTGGTTTAGTCTTTTGCTGAGAGTTTGTGTTAATCTTTTCTAGTAAATTATTTGCAGCAGCGTTTGCAGAAACTGGTGGCCAATGTATGCATTAAAATTAGTTTGATGCCGAGAGCTCGTTAGGTTACGGCTAATTACTCCGCCATCTTGCTGGAATATAGCTCAGTGGTCAGTACCCGATCCGTACCGGTAGCACGATCCGTAGCACTCTGTTAGTTTTATTGCTTGTTCAAACAGGACTGGAAAAAAATATTTCATCCTTAATTATACGGTGAATTTCGTTATACAAATAATCTTGTTATAAACATTTATTTTATTAGAAAGTTAAAATTATCGATTGAGATTTTAGCGCCCTCTGGTGTACACATCATAAACTAGAGAAGACCTCGTCATTATAGGAGCCGCATTGTTTTTTTTGTTTTTTTTACAAAAGCGAACAGGGAATAGAACAAAGAACACACACAAAGCAAAGGCATACCTTATTAAAATACATTTATTAAGCACAAAATACATACATATGCAAATCAAATAAATGATAAAAAATGAGCTGATGCTACGGATCGTGCTACCGGTACGGATCGGATAGTGACAGAACATACAGCAGAAACCATAGACATTATATACGTAGACGCGTCATTGGGCGGGTTCTGCCTATGCTGCGATGCGTCAGAGCGTCCACCATCTTAAATGTGGCAAATCTGCAGTTACTCAGTCACTTAAACAGTATCAGAGGGACTTTAATCTCTGAATATACTTTGTATTCGTAGTATTTTTGTTTTTGTAATATCACAAGTTTATTTTCGTATCCCTTTAGCTTCATTCTCCTGAATTTATTCACCTAATAAATAAAAAATATTTAAAATAATCTAACCTGGCCCTATTACTCCAGGAGTGAAATAATTCTGCAAACTGTGACTATTCTGGAAATGTTCCCTCTTAATTCTCATAATATGACATTTTTCTAATAACATTATCACTTTTTTTTTTTTTTTTTTACTTTATTGACGAAGGACTTTTTTTCTCATATTATTAATTTTACCTCTTTAATACTCCCCCAAAAAGTCTGTTCCTAAAGGTTCACATGTGACACGGTTTTATGAAATAATGAAGACCACAATGTTTAGATTTAACAAATTGATCCTTATATTCATAACACACACACACACACACACACTCTATCTATCTATCTATATCTATATCTATATATATATATATATATATATATATATATATACATACATACATACATACATATACACATATATACACATATATATATACACACACACACACACACACACACACATATATATATATATATATATATATATATATATATATATATAGATCCAGTGATGCTTTAAAGATAAACAAACAGCATCTAGTGTGTGTCGTGCTTATAGTCCATTCCAGCTGTCTGCTTTATTCTTGTAAAACATTTGGTTTCTAAATAGACTGAATGGATCAAATGAAACAGACCCAGTGAACGAACCCAAAAAATCTCTGTAGAAGGCAGATTTTAGACTGAGCTCTGAATGGACAGTTCTGTGAACGGATCATCTAGTAGCCCAGATGGGCTTTGTTATCTTTTAGTGTGAAGAATGGTGTGTGTGTGTGTGTGTGTGTGTGTGTGTGGTCACTGGTCAGGGAAATGTGTACCACACACGGTCAGTGCATGGTTGAGTCAAATTGCCCCAATAACTGCTATGAACTAATGATGATTATAAAATGATGAAAAACCGCCCAACTGACTCCATATCTGCCCAAATTATGTCCACCTGCCCAAATCAAATTATATCCACAAAATAAAAATTAAGCATTATTAAGCATTATAGGGATATTACCCAAAGGCGAAGTGAAGCGTGCATACAGCTTATGTTTACCTGTTGTTGTTTTCTATAAAGCTGATTTTCTTTTTTTTTTTTGAGATGCTCTTGCTTCCTCTCACAGTCCAAAAACATGGATGTTAGGTTAATTGGCCTCTCTAAATTCTTCTTAGGTGTGAGTGTGAGAATGGTTGTTTGTCCTGTTTGTCTCTGGGTTGCACAGGTGATCAGTCCAGGGTGTACCCGGCCTCTAACCCATTGACAGCTGGAGATAGGCACCCCTCGTGACCCCACAAGGGATAGACGTGTTATATATATATATATATATATATATATATATATATATATATATATATATATATATATATGTATATATATATATATATAGTATTTTTTATTTACCATTCTGAAATATTTTATATCTTTTTTGAAATTATACTTGAACATTACGAAAATACCAACAAATCCATGGACAGAAATCTCTCACACTCTCTTATCTCATGGCCTCTCCCAGTACATTTAAATGGTGTCCGGACCTCCAGTAAAGCATTTGGAGAGGATAACCTGGAAAGGACACAGAAAAGACAGCTAAGTAATCACATCTTAACCAGCATTTCTTTACATTCATTTTACCTCTAGACTTTACACACATTTTCCTTACGTTTTACGCAACAGCACACCTCATTTGATCCAAGTAACAATTTTTTTCTCTGCAGGAAACCACCACACTTCTTAATGAGGAGCAGCTGTGCAGGATCTGGGACAAGGCTACTCGCTAATTATCAAAATACTTAATAATTATGAATACCAATAAAAAATGTAAACTTCTGTTGAAATGGTTACTAATGCTGAAATGCAAACTGCTCATAAAGTGTTGTACAAAATACCCTAGTGAAAATAGTCAAAGACACCTTTATTCCAATTAACCTGAGAGGTTTGGACTGCAATAAATCTTTAAGAGGTCAGATGAAAAGCCATGTTTCATTGCAAAGTCCAATCAGGTGCTATGGTCCAAACACCAGGTTTGGTCAATTAATAATTATTTATTTATAGATATGTGGAAATATTTGTTCTTGATCTTTGAAATAGCTGGGTAATAACCTAAGACATTATTTCCCCAGCATTTAATGAGATTAATCTGTAGCGCCAAGTGTATCATATTTAATGCATGAGATCTCTATAATATTATGACATTTAATATCTTCGAAAACCTGAGGTATAAAATCAGACACATGTAGTACAGAAATATGCCACCAGGGGTCAGTAATTAATGCACCAGAGGGCTTTCATCCAAAAAGACATCCAAAAGGCCTGCAGTCAGTCAGGGACCCAAAACAGATTTTTCAAGGACACATTTTGCCAATTTAAAAAGAGTTAAAGTGAGAAAACCTTTTAAAGGATTTAAGTGTCATGAAGTTGTTAGAAGAAGGTAATGAGGAGGAGGAATAAACTCCTATTGCAGCACATAGAGAGGACAAAAGACGAGGAAGTACAAGATGAAAACGTGGACCAGACAAGTTCAGAAGTCAAGGACCCAACAACAAAGCAGTCAGCAAAAGTCGAAGAGAAAAAGGTAAACATATCAGTAGAAAAAGAAGAGGTTTGGAAATCCAGATGCTGAATTTGATGAATATGTTGCCGTATACTCAGAACGGTTTGAGGCTGGACAGATTTAACACCGTACATATTTTTCAAAGATTTTGTAACAGACAAAACTGAATACTTTAAGTTCAATAAAATTTTATTTATATAGTACCAATTCACAACAGGTCATCTCAAAGCACTTTACAAAGTCAATTCAATCAAATCATCCAGACAGATTGGTCAAAAAGGTTCATTTCTAAGGAAGGTTGCATCAAGTCTTGACAAGCAGCATTCACTCTGCCTGAAAAAACATAAAGCCACAGTGGACAGTCGTCTGCATTGTCAATGGCATTGCAGCAAGAGTCAAGAGTGTTTTTATTATCAGCAAGTGTTACGGTGGCAAAACATAATCAAGGCAAACTGACAAACAGACAGGCAATGAACAGTAGTTACAGTTTATTTTTGTAGCATTCCGGAGAGTAACAAGATAACAGATAATAAGGTAGTAAGCTGCTTATTTTACAATGATGATTTGAGGCTTCATTTTCCAGCAATGATAGTGTGCAAGTAGGCAGTAACATTATGGTGATTGTAATGAATGATGGGCTAGTAACAGTGGGGTAATTTTAAAAGGTTGGACTGCAGTCTCCCATCAGTGGGTGATTGTCCTCACAGCCCTTGGGTAGAAGCTGTTTCTAAGTTTATTTGTTTAGGCTTTGAGGCTTCTGAAGCGTTTACCTGATGGGCGAGGGGCAAACAGCGCATTGCCTGGGTGGGTGGGATCAGTGGAGATGCATCTCGCCCTTCTTTGGACCCTTTCTGCATAAATTGAGCCTAGATCCTGCAGACGGCATCCCACAATTCCCTGTGCTGTTCTCACCACCTGAGCTAAGTCCTTTGTCTCCTGAACTGTGCAGCTCCCATACCACACAGTTATGCTGAGACATAAGATACTCTCTATGGGAGCTCTATAGAAGATCTTTAGCAGTTTAGCGGAAAGTTGAGACCTTTTCAGTTTCCTGAGGAAGAAGACCCATTGTTGGGCCTTCTTCACCAGGTGGGAGGTGTTTGCAGTCCAGGAGGGGTCGGAGGAGATGTGAATGCTGAGGAATGCTGTCTATGCGCTCCACTACCTCCCCCTATATGTGGAGAGGAGCGTGTTCAGTCCTACTGGACCTCCTGTAATCTATTATTACCTCCTTGGTCTTACTGGTGTTCAAGATCAGGTTTTTCCTGGAGCACCATTGTGTGAGATTGCTGACCTCATCCCTATAGTGTGACTCATCATTGTTGGAGATGACACCCACTACAGTGGTGTCGCCCGCAAACTTCACCACTGTGTTTTTGGGGTGGACAACGGAACAGTCTTGGGTGAAAAGGGTGAAGAGAGCAGGGCTGAGGACACAACCCTGTGGTGTTCCTGTGTTGAGGATCAGTGGAGCAGATGTGTGTTTCCCTATCCTCACCACCTGGGGCCTGTTGGTGAGGAAGTTGCTGATCCAGGAGCAGAGCGGAGCGGATAATCCCATGTTGTGGTGCTTCAGAGTCAGCATGTTTGGGAGCACGGTGTTGAATGCTGAGCTGAAGTCTATTAAATAGTCATTGAGGCAGGTGATGATTGGTTTCTTGGGGCCAGGCACGATAACGGATGATTTCAGACAGGCAGGGACCTTGGAGAGCTGCGGAGAGAGGTTTAAGATGTCCAGAAACGCCATGTACTAGCTGGTTATGGTGCTCCTTTGGCTGGGAAAGATGGTCAGGCTCCCTGCTGCTGGGAGAGTCAAAGCGTGCGAAGAAGCTGTATAAGATATCAGGGAGACCTGTGTCATTGCTCAGCTGCTCTTTGCTGTGCTTTAAGTCAGTGATGTTTCTGATGCCTCTTCACATGTCGCATGGCTTGTTTCTTCTGAAGTAGTCCATGATACGCTGCTTTTACCTTTGCTTGGCCTTCTGGATGCCTTTTTAAGTTAGCTTCCAGCCTTGCTGTAGGCCAGTCTGTCTTCAGATCTGAACGCTGCATACTGGGCCTTCAGCAGGGACCGCACCGAGCTGTCCACCCATGGTTTCTGGTTAAGAATACTTTTTTTAAATTATTTCATGAGAACTCTTGCTGCGTTGTTTTGGATCAGCTGAAGGCTTTGAATTGCATTTTGTGGACTTCCTGATAATGATGAATTACAATAGTTAAATGCATAGGTTAGTTTTTCAGCATCACTTCTGAACAGAATACAGAATAATAGCAATATATCTGAGGTAGAGAAAGGAAACCCCGGAAACCTGTTTAATATGGAATTCAAATCACATGTCCTGGTAAAAATAACAGCATGTTTTTTTTTTTTTACTTTTTTACCAGAGGCCAATTTAATGGCATCCAGATTAATGATTGATTAAGATGTTTATTTTTTAAGGATTCTGGGTCAAAGATGACAACTTCTAGCCTCGTGAGACCATCCTGATCTTGCAAGCTTTCAAGGTTTCACTCGCAGATCAGTCTGGCTACTTTCCCTTAAAGAAAATTTGGAGCTGTTCACCAAACGAACGTCCAATCAGCGTTGGCTTTGAGGCGGGTTGAGGTGTGACGCAACGAGAAGCGCGACAGTTCAGTCTAAAGAACATGGCGGCTTCAGCCGATGAAACTAGCGTTAGCGTGGCTATCGAGCAAGTTTTATCGGAATTACAGAGTATTTCTTTGCTGAGCTAATGAGCCTTTACCTGCAGCAGCAAGAGTAGCTTGGCTTGTGGTTGTGTTTTCGTCGTCGCTCGTGACGACAAAGCATGTCATATGCTTCGTTGATCTGATTGGTTTATTTGGCCCGTCTATCACCAACATAGGCCAATCAGCTAACCAGTATTTTCGCCCCTTCCCAAAATTACTTCAACGGAAGGTTTCCAGATGGATATGCGGAGCAAATCCATCTGGCGGAGTCAGGTAAGACAACTTCTATCCAGGCCCCAAACTCCGGATAGCAATTGGAGAACAGGGATGAGACCACCCAGAACCCTAAGAACCCTGAGACAAGGAGCCGGACACGGAGCCATCCAAGCTATCCCATGCTGCCCTCCCTCCCCCACCCCCAACACAGAGAGAGGAACGTTATAGGAACATTATATTAAACCCACCCCAACACTAACATTCAAACAATTCCCACAACGATAGACACCCAGGCTGGGGTCAGCAAGGCTGGTGACTGATCACCAGTCATTCTACTCCACGTTCATATATTGTGGGAGGAACCCATGGCACTATTAAGAAAAATCATCACCATCTTGCTGTAATGGAGCCCTCAACGAAGCCAAAGGATGAGGTTGCTGCAGAGCAAGTTCAGCAGTTCTGAAGAATCTCCAAAACAGAGCCATCCAGAACTTTCACCTACTCCTATAAACAGGTTTGGGGACTGGTTGTGAAACCAGCAAGACTGAATTTGTAACTAAAGAAAAGAAAATAGTGAGTGTAAATATGTTATGTAAAGCTCATGAAAAAAAAAAAATGTTTCTAGTAATAAGATGTTTGTTTTCTACCTCTACAGGAACAGACCTTCCAGCCACAGGGGCAGACCCTCCAAGGTCTGTTGAATCAATGGTAGCTTACCCACTGATTCTACAGAGGGTAGATGTGACGTTAATCTAATGGTAATATTAGATGGTAAGATTACAAATGGCCCCAGATGATGATGTCATAATAGGGCAAGTATGTAGGGCGGATAGAGATGCTTGCTGTAATGATGGCCATGCTGTGAGGCTATTGAGCTGGGATGGAATAAATTATCATGCATGACCCAGATTGACTCACGCACCCTTCTTTTGAATAACAATGTGAAGCACAGAGCCCTAGCCATGACAGTGGTGCACAAACTTTACTCTGTTTTGTTTTTTGGTTGTTTTTTAACCCTGAGGAACTCCAGCAGTTGTACTGTCACCAGAGACATGTGTAAAAGATGGCAAATTGTTCATTTCTAAATTACTCCTTTTCTCCAGTAAGTAATTTTTTTTTCTCATTGTGAAGCTTAACTTTAATCTCAGCCAAAGTCATTGGCACAGTGACTTAAGAAACACGGAAATAAACCAAATATGAACAATTTGATATCATCTCACTGAAGTATGTCTGTTTAACTTCCACCCAAAGCCGGCAAAGTTTGAAAACCATGTGCTGAGAATTAAACGCTCTCTGAAAATGTAGGTGTCTGTAAGCGCACTGAGAAAAGACATCTCCAAAAATGTCTGCTCACTTTTAAAATTAAGCAATACCTTGACAAACTAAAACATTTGAGTTTTATACAGCTACATTATTGCCTAAAATCATTGTAAGAGTTTAATTGTGTCAAAGAAAGTGTAAATTAATCACAGTATTTTTTTTGCTTTCTTCCGCCACAGCGCTTCCTTTTGAACAAAGTAAAGTACTAACAATATGATAAAATCAGTTTGTCCAATTAACTGTTCTATAAATTTGTTTTCAATGTCATTTCAACATTTTATGGTCAAAATAACAGAATTACAGATTCCTTGTTCAAATACATAGAAGAGTAAGGTGAGGCAGTGAAGAGCTTTGCCTCAACTCTGATGAAACTGTGCCACACATACTGACTGATGCAGGCAGCTGGCTCAAGCCTGGCTCTCTTTATATCGACAATATATATGTTTAATTACATGTGTTCTACACATGCTGACAATCCTCAGTCAATCTAAAATATTCAATGGATGTGGGTGACACGTCTACTGTTTCTAATCAGTCATAAATGTGCAGTGAAAATATACAGGATAAGGCAAAAAGTACTGATCCCCCACCAACAGAGGGAGCGCTGAGTCACATAGCAACAATGGACAGCAGGTACACATTGCTGTATGTTCTTGTTCTATTAAGGGGTGGAGGGGGGGGGGGGGGGGGGGGGTGTTGCAGCCAAGTCTAACAATACACTTATTTCAATTTGAAAAACTCACACATAAAGAAAAGACAATTAGAAGAATTTTATTGATTTATTGACAATTATTTTAAGACTTTGGTGCTCAGACCTCGGCAGGAAACATTAGCGCTGGATTATACTTTAATATGCATAAACAGAATTATACTTTAATATGCATAAGCAGGTGTATGAGAACAGGGATGTTTCCCCCCCAGGCCTGAAACTGGTGGTGGAGTGGAGATAGAGGAAGATGGTTCAGTCCATAGATTGCTGGTTTGCAAGACAATCTGCTTGAGCTGTATTGGTGAGGTCCAGTAGACTGTGTGAGCTGATACCAGTGCTTCACTCAGGGACCCAGAAAGATAGATGTCCAGCTTGGATCAACACAGGTTTGCATGAACCTGTCCATGATGAGCAAGCATGAAGCAACTGTGGAGAGGAAAAACTCCCCTTTGGGAAGAAACCTCTGGAAGAACCAGGCTCAGCATGGCGGTCTTCTGCGATTGAGATGTAACAGGGAATGCATTAACAGTCCGGGAGGAATTACACTTTCATAGGGACGAGGTTGAAGGAGTACCATGGAAAAGCCAGATGGAGGTTGGCTACGATGGTGGAGAAGGGGATGGAGGTGGGTGGAATCAGCGTCATCTGAGTTCAAATCAGACATTGCGCAGCCACTGCTTGCTCTTTGGCTGGGTAGGAGGCTGAGACGTGGATTTGAAGACCTTTTAAGATGAACTCTGGATGCTGATTGGGCTTCATGGAGGTGTGGTTCAAAGCTGATTGGCTTGCGTCGGAGGTGGATGAGCCTCTGATTGGATGAATGTAAGTAATTCAGTTTCTTAAGTTGAATTTCCGCCTAGGCTTCATTTAAAAATAAATCTTAACTGCTTTATCCCGTCGAAACATGTGGTATCAGAGAAAAGAAGGCTAACTGTGGAGCTAAAAACTTCCTCAAACAAATGGGGAGAGGGGAACCCACTCTTTTCAACCAGAGTGGTACACCCGGAATTACTGGTTGAAAGGAATCCACCTTTTTCTGCATTCCATGCCTTTATTCTCATATTTTCTCAACATTGAAAAAACATACAGATTGATCAGGACCAACCCAGACAGGATCTCCTCCATGGTGATTATCTCCATTAAAGGAGCCAAACCTTTAAAAATAACAGCAAATAAAGATGATTTTTACAACCAGGTGACAGAGATATTCATGGAGAGGGATAGGGACATAGACTTAATTTACAAATAAAGATAAGATCATATACAATACCAAAAGGAGACACCAACCCCAAGAAATAATAATTTAAAATCTCACATTTGACCTAATATTAAATATTATTAGATTTTTCTTGCTATCGTATTGTTGAACAGTATTTATTTCATTAAAGGATAATTAAAATCTTTAAAAAAAAAACGTTTCAGTTAAGGTTGTTAGGGATTATGAGATTACAGGGACTGGACTGCAAAGTCGGTTAATTAAATTACAGATAGACAACGAACTCTGGAGGCACAGTCTGACATAATTACATTGGAAAAAATGACTAATTAGGGGAAGAGGTGTCAGCAAGGACACGTCTGCATTATAGTATGATCTTCTCCAATGTGATGCAAGGAACACTGATATCATACTGTGCACGCCCCTAATTAGGTGTACACAATTGGTCCTACTTAATGTCTGTGTGAGGAATGAACGGGGCTCTCTGGCGTTCGGAAATCTGCCCATCGCGTTGTTGTTTATGAGAGTTCAGTACTGAAGCTGTAAACATCCCTCTGCATTTTAGATTAAGTATGGTAAAATATAGTTTCGGTTTCAAGAGTGTTTTTATTAATGAAGAAGTCTACAACAGAAACACCACATTATTCAGCAAAATAACCTGGGGTGACCGCAGCCAGGTCAATTATTTAACAAGGTTGAAATTGATGTATGAGCATAATTTAAATATCACATATTTGTACATCGGATGTCGGAGGCAGTCCAGAACCTCACCGCACGTCACTGAAGCATATAAAACTTTTAATGCTCTTGGGAGCTAAATTTATCTGTTATCTATTGCCTAATGTTGTACTGTTGGTTAAAGTCTATTCTATTGATTAGATAAATACACACCTCAAAGGGGCTAAGGATAGGTTTTTATTGGTGGCTTTTCATTTCTGATGAAAGATAGAGATGGATAACCATGACTCAGCCATTCTGAGATCATCACTGATTGTAGTACAAACCATGCAAAACAAAAAAAGAGACAATTAAACCTTTTGAATTTATTGAACATCAACAAATCTAAAACACTTTTACCAAAGAATGAAGCTGTGCTCACCTAGTCAACATTGTCTGTTAAAAACAGACAATGAAGCTAAACGTTTTGTTTATCAATGTCACACTAAAAAAAACTAAATTATTGCACTTAAGAAACCTGTTTCCACCTACACAATCAGAGACAAGTTACAGTCCAGGTCATAATTCAGATGATAATTAACTTGTATTCACTTATCTCCTTAAGCTCCACCTTTGGGTCCTCAACCCCTGGTATTATATTCAAACATCTTGTCAGTTTCAACCAGTTACATCTGATGATTGCAGCTGGACTTGGAATTGAATTAATTCTGTGATTAGAAATATTTGACCGTACAAAGAAACTGAACATTTATTTTGAGAAAAGTTTAGTCATCCACCTGCAGGCAACATGTGTACCGGGGCTTGTTCAAAGTTTATTGCAATCCCTCTCTATGTCCTGGCTCTTGTGTCGGCCATCTGCAACATCATGCTTTTCTTCCCTGACTTTGATACACAGTATGCAAGTGAAGACAATGAAGAAGATCCAAGGCTCACAGACGAAGTGAAATATATGGGAGGCTTTATTGGAGGAGGAATCATGGTGAGTAAACCTATGCATTTTACCTGCTATGTTATAGAGGTCAATAATTTAAGAAAATATAATTGTGGTTTGATTGGCAGAGCAGTGTAATTCTCTTATTGACATGTAATACTCCTCTTTAGTCAGGTAGGCCTATAGACATCATACATGAATGGTTTGGTTCCAAACGAGGATAGCTATAGGTGACTGCGACACAGTTTAAAGATTTGTTTCAGACAATGTTGACTCACTTAGATTTTAGTTTCTTAGTGGCCACAATGTAAGTGTGTTTTTCGAAGGTATTCTGATCCACATATCTGCCCATTAAAAGGCATAATAAGGAGGCAAGTTCCACCAGAAAACGTGAATAAAAATGGTCTTGCTCAGATGAAACTAAATGTCAGGAGGACTCATAAACAGCACTCAATAACCGTGGTGTTGCTGTGGACTGTGGTGCTGCATTTCTGTGAAGGATTTACCATTTCCAACCATTTGCCACAAACTTCCAACATATCTTTATTTGCAGAGCTGTACAAAAAAAAAAAAAAAAAAAAAAAAAAAATTCAAACTGAGAATGAATGCTTAACCCGTCCTAAAACAAAATGTATATTTGCTGGAAGAATTTAAAAGTAACTTTAAAAGAGCGGAAAAATTTAACATTGCAATTAATCATGAGAAATAAAATACATACTTTTCGTTCGATAAGAAAACATTAGCAACACAATATTAAAGGAACAATAAGTAATAATGACACGTCATTAAAATCACATTGACATACACAATGCCTTTCAAGGAGACCCACCATTTAGTCAGCGGTCTGTTGTAGCTGTGTACCTCATAATTTGTACTTACACAGGATAAGCATATGATGTATTCTGTTCTATTTTTGGTCTGCTTCACTTACTGACTTCCCTTTTTGCAGGCTGCTGCTCTTTTGCCCAGATAAAATACCAAATGCTCCAATCTGTTTTGAGAACCAAGGGAACTTTCATGTGATTGGCTCAGGAATCAGGAAGTAGGGCTGGGCAATAAATCATTTTAATCGATTAATTTGAATCTACAATTTTTGAGATTTAATTTTGGGAAAATAGGGATTTATTTTGCCAACGCACTCATTGTGCTTCCATGAAAAGAATTGCATGCAATGCTGAATTTATGTTTTAATTTATGAAAATATATTGTCAAAACACTGTAAAGTGGAAACTTTTTTTTACCATAATATGAGGCACTTTAATTTATTCATTTACTTTTTCCTTTTTAGTTTGAAGTTACACAAGTGAAGTGAAGCCTGTTTTTAGCTCATTGTGTAAAACCTCTAGCAGTAAACATTTTGTTATATTTTCATTATTTACAATGGCAGGGCCGCCATTTTGTTTTACAAGCATGTTTCACGTCTTGTATTTAGTTGCAACTTTGGATTTAGGTTAACTTTTTAAAGTTTTTAAAATAATCTTTCATTGCTCTATTGATTCTTAAATTTATTTTTGTGAAACAAAAAGGAAGGGGAAAAAACAAGGCTTGACGGGAGAAAAACTTGACTAAGATGCAGAGGACCAATTGTTTATGGGGAATGTTACTTCCATCCCAGGTGACAAATGAGAATTATTGAGGTTGATTTTACTCAAATGATATAAGAAAATGTATTATTTTTGTCTATCTGTTTGTCTATGTTTACAGATAAACAGTATTAAATTATTGTAAAGGGTCCTAGTCATGTATTTTGACCATAAAAAGAAAACACAACTGACTCAAAAGAAAAGGCCACTGAAAAGGATTTTGCACTGGGTGTGATCAGCAGACATAAACATTGTTTAACTACCAGAAAGCAAGATGGTGACAATTGATGTAGCTCCTGTAAGAGAAAGTAGAGCATCCTGCAATGCCTTGAAGTAATGTGACAGCTAGGCGTGGCTGAAGACCAGCAGGGTTAGGATTACTTATCCTTTTTTCTTTTTACACCTCTGCTGGCTGTTGCTTCTTCTTGTTTACTCATTGCGTGAAAGTGCATCATTGTATTTCTGGTCACGTGATCTTATTATGGTGTATAAACACAAAAGTGTTTGTTTCACTAACAAATAGAGCCACAACAAAGGATAAAATAGAAATAGAATATAATAAGCCAACAGGGTTTGGTAATTTATCATAAAATTTGTATGCAACCACCTGAGCTACTGGTTTAGAAAATCGTAAAGTCATTGACTAGGTCCCTTTAACATTAGTCCAGTTTCTGTGTAGTTGAGTTTAAATAATTTTAATTGCTTTCTGTAGTCATATTAAGACATTTTTTATCTCAATCAATCAACCAACTAATCAATCAATCAATCAATCAATCAATCAATCAACCAATCAACCAATCAATCAATCAATCAATCAATCAATCAATCAATCAATCAATCAATAAGTTATTTGTATAACCCTTTCCACATTGGCAAAAATGGTTCTTAACCAAGATTAACAAAATTAATATATAACAACAGAAACACAAAGGGAAATAAAATAAAAAATCAAGGAAGATAAAACTACTAGATAAAACAAGATCGATAATAGGTAATGGTAATGAAATTAAATTAATAGGTAATGAAAGCCTGCTCCAATGAAAAAAAAGTCTTAAGCTTTGATTTAAAAAGACCTAGTTCAGTTATGGCTCGAAGATCTTGTGGAAGAAGATTCCAACGTCAAGGTGCAGCCACAGAAAAAGCTTGGTCGCCCCAACAGTTGTACTTTGTCAGTGGAAAAATGAGTAAATGTTGACAGTAACTCAAGAATCTGGTGCAAATAGAAATGCTTAATACCCTGGGTAGAGGGGCAAGACCAGTAAGAACTTTAAAAACAAACCTAAAAGTTTGAAATGTATTATGAAATGGACGAGAAGCCAATGTAGTAAAAATCAAACAGGTTTAATATGTTTTCAATCAGCAAGTGTAAGTTAAAAGGCAAACTGCTGCATTTTTTTCTAATTTGGAGGTAACATAAAGGGCAATAGTCAATTCTGCAAATTAAAACCATGAACAGTATTCTCTAGGTCACAAAGGTTTGAAAAAGGCTTGAACTTGGTTAATATGAATTTTTCCCAGTTTAGTGTTTGCACAGATTATAATTTCCTTAAAAAGAATAAGCCTTAAATGTCCCTAATGCATCTTTTGTTTCTCCTTTTGTTCCTTTTTGTCTCAAAGGTCATCATTCCTGCCATTCACATTCATCTGACAAGTGCAAAGAACTGCTGTGCCAACCGTTGTGGGGTGAGTGGGTAGTGTTGGCACTAATCCAGAGGGTTTTAGGAGCAATTTCCCGTCTGAAATAACATACCTGATCAAATACAACTCCACAGCTATAAAGTGCAAGTGCTCACTTTGGTATCTGTGTGGAGGTTAAGGCATCCAAAAATATTTTTTTCAGAGGAACCCCTATTGTAATTGTCAATATGTCTTATTTTAAGGTGATTAAACAAAAAGAAAAGAATAAATTTGGAGCCTTGCCTAAGTTTATTTTAAATAAAATGGCAAAATGCCTTGAAAACACCTTTGAAAATATTGGAAAACTTTAGACTTTATAGATCCACAACTTACTATAACTTCAGCAAATCTGGACTGAATCAGTTGAAGTATGTTTGTTCCACAAAGGACCTGTAATTTTTGCACAATTTAGACAAATGTAGCAAAACTGTGCCAAATTGTAATGTTCTGTTTTGGGTTATTATTTGGTTAGTGTTATTTTCCTGCCTCTTGGGTTATTTGTATTCTAGGTTCGTGAGTCCTGTTTAGCCGGTTCATTATTTTGTTATTCTGTTTTCTGTATTAGTGCTGCGCTTTGTTCTCATTATTGTCCTTGGACTCTGGGTTTTTTCCCCCCAGCTCCTGTCAGTTCTGTATTGCTTCCACCTCTGGTTAATTAGTTTCAATTCCGCTCACCTGTTATCCATCTATTTAAGCCTCACTCCCTCCTTAGTTAGTTGTCGGGTCGTCACATTCACATGCCCTGTTCCTCCTCGTCTGCACTCTGCCTCGGTAAGAGCCCTGACACCTTGAGTCTGTTTTTGATTAACCTGTTTCTGTTTATCCTGCCAAGTTTGTTCGTCTGTTCCTGTCAGTTGTTTTTGGATGTCTGCCTTTTCTGTTCATTATTCCCTCAATAAATCCCTTTAAATGAATTTCTGTTTCGGATGATTATCGGGTTCAGTCCCACACCATTCATTACACAAATGTGTTATTCTTCATCTCATAAAAGGAAATCTGGTCAAATAAAAGTGCTGATTTACATTGTAGGACTCCTGCATATAACAAAGCCTTTGGTCATAAGATTTACCCTGTGCATCATCAAAATGTAACCTTGTGCACAGCATAATAACAATAAAATGAAGAGAAAATGGGCTAAATTATGTCCGTTTGCTTCATATTTCCCACAAAGATTCTAGAGCTGTTCATTTCCTCTTCTGCACCACTTTAATAATAGACTTTCAGAGAAAAGAACAGCACTGAAGAAATCTGCATATTTAATGAGCCACAGCTGTCTACAGCTATGCATAGATCTGGGAAACCCCCAGGGAAAGGCCCTGTGCACAGTTTTGTAAGCTTCAATATGCACGGATATTACTTCACAGGGACGCATAAGGTGGGACTCTCTAGCTTCCAACAATACCGACTATCATTGTCCTGTCTGTGCAATGAAATGTTTTTCTGAGCATCAAAGAAAGTCATGAGATGATGAATGGAAAATGGCTTGGCAAAGCAGGGCATACACTGTACATGTTTTTGCTCTTTTTGGGCCAATTCTTCAGTTGTGCAAGTATTTTTCGGGCCGAGTTTCAGCTTGATCGTGTGTCTTGCGTCGTGTAGTATACAGGGGGTAACAAGGGGCGATTAGCCTCTTACGACCACCCACCAATCAGGAATCGTAAGGTTGGATGAAAATCAAACATGTTTGAAATTCAGTCAGCCCTCGTGAGTAATCGTGAGTGTATTCTGCTCTTGAAGCAGAGCTACGAGCGTCTACAATAGACCCGGCAGCAGAAACAAATTAAAGGAGGGGCATTCAAGTTTTTCAGGGGGGCACACTTTTTCAAGTTTTTTCAGACTGAACAGTGGCTCTGATCACTCCTACAGTGCTGACAAAAACTTTCAAGAAAATCCCAAAATCAAAAAAAAAAAAAAAAATGAACAAACAAAAAGCAATGGTGTAGTCAGTGTTTCCAAAATAGACGGTTTTCCACCCAATTACGCTTCTTTTGAACACATTGAGTTGGAACAAAAATAGCTTATGGGCAGGTTTGCCCTCTCCTTGAACTCATTTTACTGGTCAATTTATTTTTTGAATGAGTCGAATCTGTTGAATCTGACATCATCAATGAATAATAGGTACAATGAATAATATTGATTAATAGTTATAATAAAACAAGAAAAGAATAATGGTTAATCAAGTGTCACTATGAAATTGTATTGGTCAATGTTAACGTTCCAAGAGGGGTTGAGTTCTACTGATCAACATAAAAATATTTCATGGCTGTGAAAGAGAAATGTTTGATTGAGTTCTGTTAGAGAAATTAAGTTTATATTAAGGTAGATTTACTACTCATGTTGGGAAGCTATTGATACGTTTTTTTCCCCGGTTGATATATTATGATTGTATGAAGTGATCTTGTGTGTTATTTGGTTGTCTGATTATATATTTTGTGCGGAACATGTATACGGAAAGATTTTTCTTTGCTTCAGCGCAGTTGTGTGCTAATGGCATGTTCTTATGTGTTTAAGAGCTCCATGCTTTTAACACAGGGGTGTCAAACTCATTTTGGTTTAGGGGCCGCATACAGCTTAATCTGATCTCAAGAGGGCCACACGAGTAAACTCATTGCAAGATTAAATAGAACTAATAAAAGTGGACTTGTTGTTGATTTTTATTATAAATGAATTTCACTTTTACACAATATATTATGAATAACCTCAGCGTTTTTAAGAAAAGTATGTGCAATTTCAACAATACTTTTACTCAGTTAAACATTTACTTGTGCATTATGCATAAGAACTGATCACAGTGATTGTACAATGTTCAAAAAACATTTATTCACATTTTTTGGAACTTAAAAACACTGTCCTGCATTACAAAATACATCAAACAGATAAAAATTAAGAAATTATTTAAAATAAATTTTCCACATCTGAAGCTCAGTGCTACCATCTGCTGATTAAAACACAGCACATAGGAACTGCAGATTTTCAATTACATGAAGTACATGTTTTTTTCGATAATTGTTTTATCATTCTCTTCCTTTTATCTCCTCTTTCTTTCACCTTTTCTTTTTTCCTCTTGTTCTTCCTTTCCTTTCCTACTTTCCCATTGTAGTGTCCATATCATTTGAGATAATTCCCGCATGAATCATAATAAAGCTTTTCACATTCAGAAATCAAGCGGAGCACTATAGCAAAAGCAGTACTGCTCCACTTGTGAAATCTGTCAAATTTTCTCAAATCTGATGAGCACCTTTTGGCATTAAGACAACAATTCTTATTGCCACATTGCCAGACAGGACATGCAAAAAAACAAAAAACAACAACAACAACATATATATATATTTATTTTATTTTTTTAATATTGATAATACATTCAGCCACCGGGCCAGACTAAATTGTTCGGCGGGCCGGAAACGATCCGCAAGCTGTATGTTTGACACCCCTGTTTTAACATGAGAGAGTTTGAGATGTGGGCTTGTTTTTTCTCTTTTAAGTTGGACAGGTTTCATTCTGGGTTTTGGCTGGAAACTAACAGTGAGATACAGCAGCCTGTAGCGCTGTGTCTTGACTCAAAAGTCAAGCATAAGCTACATGCTGATAAACATGAGCAATGGTGTCAGGCTGAACACTGAATTAAGTAAAAATTCATACTAGAAGAGGTACTGTAATTACAGCAGCTAGGGGAACAAGGATCAGAAGAAAGCAGAGTCCCCCGTCTGCAAGTAACCAAGGTTCTTAGGTTTGGCAGTTTTACTGCTTGGTCCTGCTCCTTGTGCTCCTAGCTGTCATAGCTAACCCTCCTAGCGTGAATGTTTACTCCTGTGTTAACTTCAATGCTGACGTTTCAAAAAGAAATCAATAGCGCTGCTTCCAGCTTGCTCTCGCTTGCTTCGTTGTTACTTCTTGTAATTGTTTGGCAATAAGACAGAATATCCATCCCACACTACTGACCACCACGGTGACCTCAGCCGGGCCGTGGTGTCTCTGAAGGCTATGAATGTCCAGTGACCTGCCCAACTCCTGCTGTAATTGGCTAGCATGTTGCCTGATTTTATTGGTTGAATTGTATGATTGACAAATAAAAGATAGTACTAATTGAATGTTGGTCACTCCGAGGTAAAAAAAACTAACAAACAAAGAAAAAAAGGGGCGGGCACGGCTGGCTCTGCAAGGGGCACAGCCCCCCAATGCCCGCCCATGCTGCCGGGTCTGGTCTACGAGCTGATTTCTCCCAACCTTGCACACTGTGCATGCGCAAACTAGGAAATTCTTCTTCGTCTTCTCAAACGAAAACATAGAAGTGGAGAGAAGCATGGCGGTAGTACGTGTGACATGGAGTCAAACTACGGAGGAGCAACTCGAAGAATTGCCAAGACAGCACGTTTTGTTCTAGTGAGCCTCATATTTAACAGTCAGCATTGACACTTCCCGCCTTTGTCTCCTTCTACGTTGACATTTAGCTTCCGGATAGACGAGTCCGAGTAGCGCCATCTCTCTACGGGGCTGAGTCTGATGTGTGGTTTTTGAACTTACAGTGTGAGCAGTCAGATCGCATGAGAGCGTCGGGCCGCACAGTGTAAGAAAATATATCATGAGCTGCGAACTTTTAAACCCTGCAGTTTCGTCATACAGTTTGAGCTGTATATAAGTAAAACGATTGAAAATATCGTACAGTGTATGCCCGGCTTAAAAGTGAATGTTGAAAAAACCTTTCCTTTTAAGGGTGGTAATTTTTGTACTTTTTATAAAAACATGAAACTTTTAAGTTATTTTACTAATTACACGCTGGGTACAGTGAAGTTTGAATTACATCGTCATTGTCATTGTACTAACCTGACTAGAATGAACACTTTACTCTTAGGACTGATGTTTGCACAATGTTTCAAGACTTCAGTTTTTCAACTTTAGAAACATGATCTAAGTTTGACTTGTGTTTGCTAAATAGATGTTCCTGTCCATTGGGTTTGCTGGACTGGGTGTGTTGGGGGCCATTTTCAGTTTGAGTGTTGCTTCTGTGGGTCTTTCCAATGGGCCAGTGTGCCAGTGGTCAAATACAGAAAGCCCAACTCCTTCATGGGGAAGACCGTTTTTGAACAGGTATGTTGGTTATTTAGAGCTGTGTTTGTTGAATGATACAATATGTTTTAATAAGTAGATTTTTTTTCTTTAGTGAATGATGCAGTTAATTTTCTTCCTTTTAGTAATGACAGCTACCTGAATAACAAAGAAATGTGGGATTGGTGTAAGGTACCAGAGAATGTGGTTGAATTCAACGTGGCGTTGTTCTCCACCCTGCTGGTAGCTGCCATTCTGGAGCTTATCCTCTGTGCCATCCAGATGGTCAATGGCCTATTTGGATGTATCTGTGGCACCTGCACTGATAAGGAGGTAAGCCCAGGAAGCCCAGGGCATTCAAAAGCCCAGCACACATTTTGATATAAATTTTACACAGGGAATCTCAGAATTTAGGGGCTTTAGTTTTAAAGTCCTGGTCTGAGGGTAGAACATTTCAACAAGCCTGGGGCTTTATTTAATGGGCCAGGTAGTCTGCAGCAAAGCAAAACAATGTGCACCTTGGGGGAGTTTAAACATTTAAGGACGAAAACAAAAATTTAAAAATTAACTCTAAAATATGGGGAATGGTGACCTAGTGGTTAGGCATGTGCACTTTAATTATTATTATTAAAGTGCACATGCAGCCATTTGAGTGGGCAAGAACTGGGGTGATATGTTCAGTTTTACGAGTAGAGTAGCTACCATTTAAAAAAAATAAGTGGAATGCAATTAAGAATGGAACCTAGAAGAAATAGCAAAGGGAAATAAGTAGTGGCCCTAAAACTTAGCCCTGTGGGACCCCACATGTCAGTAGATCACTGGATAATTCCACAATTTTTATACATATGTACAAATCAGCCACATAAGGTCTGAACCA
This sequence comes from Fundulus heteroclitus, assembly GCF_011125445.2. NCBI lineage: Eukaryota > Metazoa > Chordata > Actinopteri > Cyprinodontiformes > Fundulidae > Fundulus > Fundulus heteroclitus. Next base: position 3,911,458 of record NC_046374.1, on the reverse strand, counting down.
ATCAGTTGCTGTGTTCTGAATGCACACTGGGGGATTTAAACATGATAATAAAATGTTTTGGTCCACAGTGTTCAAGGAAGCAGTTGGATCAAGAACCAAAACAGTATAATCACAAGAATCACTTGCCAAAATGTATCATTAACTACTTTTAATAATGATGATTCTGTAAATGGCGTTCTTTTGCACCAAATCTTCTTACAACCAGAATCCCCAGATTACACTCTAAAAAATTTATTAGGTTTTGCAAAAGTAGTAATATGTAAATGGACTTTCACTGCCTCTGTTTTCAGCAGATTTTAATGATGACTTTATACTGCTGTGCCCCTTTTGTCTTTGGCCTTAACCACTTACCTTCTAGTTAACAACTTACAATTTTACCAATGTAAGACATTTTTATTTAAGTGTAACTCACCCCAATGTAAAAGCATATTCCCACCCCCAGAAAATTTTAAAAAATTCCATCAAAGTGGGCGGGGATACGCAGGAATGTTGGCTGAGGGGGCTGTGCTCAGGATGGGGGGGGGGGGGGGGTTGAAGCAGCTGCAAGCTTGATTTGTCATATTGAATCATGGAGAGTGAGCAGAGTTATGCTCAAGGCACTGACTCAGTAAAGCCCATACCCGATGCTGCAGAGGCAACGGAGGACAGGATTGGACCAATTATATATTATATTTATTACCCACCTTGTAATCCAGGCGGGATTGTAATGTGAACATAAGGCATGGTTGATCTTCTCTTTCCTCTTACTGCAGCAGGCAGGTTTCAATACGAGGGAAGGCAGAGAGGGAAGTTTATAGCAACTGTGGTGAAGTTAGTTCTAGGTTGAATTGTGGTTGTTTGCATGCCACTGCTTCAGTGGCGTCTGCTGATACAGGGAGGCTAATCTGGGGCTGCTTCTCTCTGTCAGCTGGCTGGCTGTTGAAGCCACGGAGTGCGAATAGCTAATATCCAACCTAATACTAACAGTAGAACAATTGTTTGTTTTCATGTAAATTCGCCAATAACACATACAAAGGTTTTGAAAAGTACAACAGTGCTCGCTATGGAGGCACAAGATGAAAGGAGCTGGGTTTTTTTTTTAAGATGGAGTTGCTTTCATACCCCTACCGACATCTCTATCTCCAAATTATGTCACATCAACCGAAAGTAATGTTATTTCGAAATTCAATGCAAAACCACCATTTAACACTAGGAGAGCACACTGATGATTTTAGACACAAAAGGAGGATTTCAACGAATATGCACTAATTTTTCAAAATAATGAACAGGATATGTAGACAGTGCTATAAGACAACCATGTTAAAAGTTTATTGGCAAAAAAAAGTTGATTTACCGGTGAGTTACCCTTTAAATTCTTAAACATCTCACTGTCAGGTTTTTAGGAATCGGACCGAAGCACAGGCGAGAAATTGGGAGTCTAATGTTGAACAATGATGATTTATTAAATAAATAAACAAGGCTTACAGGATGACAGGGAAACAGGAACACGGCAAAAATGAGACCAGAATTGAGTAGATTAATGGAGGACCTGACAACTGATAAAGGCTGAGCTGACTGAATATATAGGAGGGGAGATGGGAGGAGGAGCAGGTGGAACAAATTAACACAGGTGAGAGGAGCAAAAGGCAATCAAGCAGAAGAAGGACAGTGAGCTGGTAGGGGCAGAGGGAGAACTGAATCTAACAAAAACATGAAGAATGGCGAAGAGATGAAGGAATAACTAAACTAAGGGTGGGGAGGCAGAAAGTAAAGATCTATCAAACTATTAAAATCGCAATGAACAGAAGCTGATTAACACAGTATCTGAATCTAACAGATACAACTGTTGTGCTATTACACACTGTTTAAAGTTATTTAATGTTTAACAAATAAGTCTCTGTCTGTTAGGTATTGCTCAGTAAATATCAGCCCTTGGGCTGATATCAGGACAATAGTTGAAAGGAATGATTCGAGAACTGCCGTTCTTTTAACAGAAAACTCTGCACACATATAGAATAAAGGAGTGACAACTTCTCTTCAAGAATTTATTAACAGAAATAAAATGAACATCCAGAGAATATCACTATAAAATGCAGTTTGTCTGAATTAACACTATATTTCACTTAACAAATCCTTTCTACTGCGCTAGTGAAACTTAACTAAAACTACTAAGCAAACTTAAGCCAAAAGAAGCTAAGCAACTATGTACACATAAAAGAAACAAAAGACAAAATAAAATGGTTGATCATAATCTGTATGATTCAGTGAATCCTGGTTCACTGCAAATATCGGTTAAAGAACTAAAGTTAGTCTTAAAGAACATGGAATGAGGTTAAATTAGTTTAACTAATTAAGACCATTTGGTGTGTGTTTCAACCCATTCACAATGCAAATCCTGAGTTAAACAAAACATTATTTCAAAAAATAACATTTTAACAAATAATTTGCTCAGGAAAAATCAATAAACCTTAGAACGCTGGATTTTATTAATGCGATTATACCTCCGGGAAGCTAGGGGTCGCTGTAGCGAATGGTCGCTAAATGAGTTAATCCTAAAGTTGTACAAAAACACATCGACATCAATATTCCACATTAATGCGGTAATAAAGCTCATAGTACTATCGAACGATGGTGGAGGGAAACAAAACAAACCTTATGTTTGAAACAAACCCACTTAAAACAGAGTGAAGGTGAAGGCACCAGGTTCTTTCATGCACGTCTTTGACCAGGTTGCAGCAGGCGATTTCAGCTCAGGGTTCTTCTCAGCTTGGCTTGGACCCAGGTGAGGAGACCGCTACACGCCGTCTTGAGTTAGCTTTCCCGCAAAAGCTGAAAAAAACCCCAAAATAAGGCTGGTTTCGGCATAGGTGGGTTCTTTACTCCGGCATCTGGTTACGCAGAAGTTAGACTGCAGACTTAGCTTCGATCCAGCCAGCAGTTCTGCAAACCCTGTCCGGGTCCTCCGCTCTGCAGAGGACGACAAGAGAACCCCCCCCACCCCCACCCCGCCCCACCCATGCCACTCCAATGACACTGGGACTCAGGACGATTGTCTGTGGGAGCTTGGCTTTATAGAGCGATGGCACCCTGATGAGGAGGTCAGTTCCTTGGTGCCTGTTAAAGTCCAAAACTTCTTTTGCTCACAACTCAGTCTGACTTTTGCTCACGGCTTGACGGCACAACACAAAAATACACTTCTAACATCAATACTGAACAGAAAACTAAACTAATAGCAGAAACAAGGATCTAAGGATAAACAATACCACGATAAACAGTCTGCAGGACTCCAATGGAGCTACAATAAGTAATCAAACCTCTGGGGATCCTGACACTCACAGCAACACATTTAATACACTCAGATAGTATCAAATATTATAAATGCTCTTGTTACAACCAAAAAGACACAGCATATTTATTTAGGACACAGACAAATGGTTAGAGTTCAAACGTTCAATTTATTACTAGTAGCAACAACCCTTACCACCCGAATCCCCTAAAAAAAAACAACAAAAGTTTCAACAGAAGGATGGATCTGATGAGCCGGCCAAACATGTACAACAGGAGCGACAGCGGGCCTACCCTGTACAGGGCCAGTGAAGCCGGTGCTGACACCAGACTATTGCAGAAACCCCCCTCCCAGAAGAGCCTAAATCCATTAAAGGAAAAGATGAAACAGTGCAGCCGGTCCCCACCAGACCGAACAAACAAAAAAAGAACTAAGACTAAGGCCAAAAAGCAGCCTGAAGCGTGTTGCTTCAAGGATCAGCTAATCCTTTCAGGTGTGCTGAAGGAGGCACGCCTCGGTGTGGAGGAGGCAAAGTTCTGGAGGGAGGCATGGAGAGCAGGAGAGCCTTAGAACCCGGGCCATTTATAGGTGGGGTGAATATCATATATATATATATATATATATATATATATATATATATATATATATATATATATATATATATATGCTCACAGCACATGACACACTTTAAAACATGTATAGTGTTTGGAAATTAATAATGAACAACACACAGGTCAGCAGCAGAAACAGTATAGTCCTTGAGTAGGTTTCTGTGGCACTAACACTTTAGACCACTCAGTTAGTGTGAAAACGTCCTATAAGGACATTTTTGAGAAATGCTAAAGATATTCTTCAGAAGTTAAACGTGGATTTTGAAGACATTTGATAGACATTTGCATTCTACATAAAGGGGCTGGGGTACAATAACTGTTTTTTCTCTCCATATTCTCTACAGTGAGGCAAAGTGGATCAACTTCACACCATGACTTCTTGATGAAGACCTGAGAGAGATCTTTCATGATCACAATCATCACAATAACTACACAATAGTCTTACCCTCAATGATCTTACATGGTGCAGGTTTTCTGTTTGTGCTTTGAATTAGCATTAATAATATGAAATCATGAAGAGGATTGACTGGGATTACTGCCAATTGTTTTTTTCTTTTCATTCCTTCAAATATTAAAACGAAATTTCCATCTCAAGATACATTCTGTATTTGAGCATGTAAAGTTATTTTTAATATTTTGTAATAACATTTTTAACATGGAGCTTAAGCGGGATTTCAGTCTGAAGAAACTCTATTGCCTACCTCCATTCAATCAAAGACTCTTTGTCGCAAGCCTATCAGCTTTGAGCTGCTCCTCCTCGAAGCCAATCAGCATCCTGGGTTCATCTTAAAAGAACTCCACATCCTCGTCTTGGCCTTCTGCCCAGCTGGCAAGCGGTAGCTGCGCAGTGTCTGGTTTGGACTCTGATGACTGGATTCAACCCACCTCCATCCCCTTCTCCACCATCGTAGCAAGCTCCGCCTGGCTTTCCTACGGTCCTCCTTCAACCTCGTCCCTATCAGAGTGTAATTCCTCCCAGACTCTTACGGAATTGCCTGTCACTCCTTCAAAAGGTCCGGCAGAAGACCGCCATGTTGAGTCTGGTTCTGCCAGAGGTTTCTTCCCAAAGGGGAGTTTTTCCTCTCCACAGTTGCTTCATGCTTGCTCATCATGGACAGTTCATGTAAACCTGTGTTTATCCAATTTGGACATCTAGCTCAAACAGATCATCATATGGACTGAACAAAACTTTGTTTATCTCCACTCCACCACCAGTTTCAGGCCTGTTGGGGAACATCCCTATTCTCATACACCTGCTTATGCATATTGAAGTATAATTCGCCGTGAATGTTTCCTCTGAGCGCCAAAATCTTAAAATATTGTATCAATAAAATTCTTCTAATTGCATTTTCTATCCGTGTGAGTTTTTCAGATTGAAATATAATTTATTTGCCTTTTAATGTCATGGGTTTGATGGTTTGGACAAACCTTTGTTATGCACTCTTAAGTTAATTATTTTTTGTATTCTCAGACCATTTTTGTCAAACAACAGTGAATTTAGGACTTGATCACAGCACTCTCCTAATAAATGTTGTGAGAGTTGTAAAAAAGACTGAAAAGAAAAAGCAATAACATCATGGAAGATGAGGCTTTTATGTGAGATTTTTTCACAATCATAAATTATCCTTGCGATAGACATTTTAAATTAGTGGAGTCATCTTTCTTGCAAGATGTTTATTCAGGTGGTAAATAACATACACACATACACACACACACAAATTACACCATAAATGTATTGTGGAAAGGAATTTACCGTGAATGCAGGATAGCGGAAACTATCAACAGTTTAGCCTAAGCAAATAAGGTAAAGACAAGCAATCCTGGACTGAAGGATGAATGAGATATTAAATGTACAGATGGATACATTTTTTGATTTAGCAATTCACAAAATGGTAAATGGCCTACACTTGCATAGGAGTTTATCAAGTCTGACAACCCCATATCACTTTACACTTCTTCTACAATTATGTTTATTGATTATGAATATGACAATTATAATTAAAAATTATAATAAAAATTTGTGACCGATACCAAGCATCATCCACAACAAATATATATATTTATAGTACACTAGGGAGTTGTGATGGTTCGGCTACTAAAATGATTAATTTAAATCAGAATCAGAATCAAATTAAATCGGCAAGTAGGTTTGCACTTACAAGGAATTTGACTTGGTGTTGATGGTGCAGACAAAAAATAAAAATACAATAAAATAAAATGGATATATGTACAGAAGCTATATACACTCAGTAAACTGTGCTTTAATGTAACGCAGAAGCTTGTAAGTCCTGAACGGGGGAGAGAGACAGTGTCCAGAGTCACAGGTGGCTCTTGGCCTTGTTGATAAGGCCGGTAGCAGATGGGAAAAAACTGCTCTTGTGGCGTGAGGTTTTGGTCCTGATGGACCGCAGCCTCCTGCCAGAGGGAAGTGACTGAAATAGTCCATGACTGGGGTGCCAGGGATCAGCCACAATCTTCCCTGCACGCCTCAGAGTCCTGGAGGGAAACGGAAGATTGCAGCCAATCACCTTCTCTGCAGACAGGATGACACGCTGCAGTCTGCTCTTGTCCTTAGCGGTGGCACCAGCGTACCAGATGGTGATGGAGGAGGTGAGGATGGACTCAATGATGGAGGAGTAGAACTGCACCATTGTCCTTGGCAGGTTGAATTTCTTCAGCTGGCGCAGGAAGTACATCCTCTGCTGGGCTTTGTTGGTGAGGGAGTTGATGTTCAGCTCCCACTTTAGGTCCTGGGAGATGATAGTTCCCAGGAAGTGGAAAGACTCCACAGTGTCAATGGTGGAGTCACAGAGGGTGATGGGGGTAGCTGGGACTGAGTTCTTCCTGAAGTCCACAACCATCTCCACTGTTTTTTACAGCGTTGAGCTCCAGGTTGTTCTCCCTGCACCAGGTCAACAGATGGTCAGCCTCCCACATGTAGGCAGACTCGTCACCATCAGAGATAAGTCCGATGAGAGTGGTGTCATCAGGAACTTCAGGAGCTTGACAGACTGGTGACTGGAGGTGCAGGTCTTGGTGTACAGGGAGAAGAGCAGAGGAGAAAGAACAAAGCCCTGGGGGGAACCAGTGCTGATAAGTTGTGAGTCAGAGTCATGTTTTCCCAGCTTAATGTGCTGCTTCCTGTCAGACAGGAAGTCTGTGATCCAACTGCAGGTGGAGTCAGGCACACTCAGCTGGGAGGGTGTCTTCTGAAGCAGAGCTGGGATGAGCTGAAATCCACAAGCAGGATCCTGGCGTAGGGTCCTGCAGAGTCCAGGTGCTGGAGGATGTAGTGAAGGGCCAAGTTGACAGCGTCGTCTGCAGACCTGTTGGCTCTGTAGGCAAACTGTAGGGGTCCAGGAGGGGATCGGTGATTTCTTTAAGGTGTGAAAGCACAAGGCACTCAAAGGACTTCATAACCACAGAGGTCAGAGCGACGGGTCTAAAGTCATTAAGTCCTGTGGTCCTTGGTTTCTTGGGAACAGGGATAATGGTGGAGGATTTGAAGCAGGTTGGCACATGACATGTCGCCAGTGAGGTGTTAAAAATGTCTGTGAACACTGGAGACAGCTGATCAGCACAGTGCTTCAAGGTGGGTGGAGAGACAGAGTCTGGTCCAGCAGCTTTCCTGGGGTTCTGTCTTCTGAAGAGTTTGTTAACATCTCTCTCATGAATGGAAAGAGTTGTCACTGAGGAGGAGGTGGAGGTGATCTGTTGGGTGGAGTCGTGGGGGGTGGTTGCAGGACTGTCCACCACTACCTCCATCTGAAAGTGTTGTTATACACGAGGATGCACCTCCATTCCCAAGTGTGCCATTAGAAGGTTACCACCTAAACCCATCTGAATGTTCATTTGTGCCAACATATCTAGAACAGCTACACCTAAACTCACTTTCTGTGACCTTGTCACAGTCACACCTCATTAAAGAGGCAACAAGATGTCAAAGTAGTACACCAGAGTGGCATTCACATAGGAGAGATAGGGTGACTAACTCACATTTCAGAGAGGTGAGCTACGTTAGAGATCCAGGGCCTGCAGAAATCTGAGGGACACGACAAACAGCACACATGAAGAGTAGACTGTAAATAAAAATGGGGACCTTAAAGGACTATGCAGTTTTGAAAAACCTGAACTTGACCAAGTGTGGGCTGGTGATCAATCCAGATGCATCTTGGTTGGGTGCGTCACCTGATGGGCTTGTATATGATCTGGTTGATCGGCCATCATTTGGGCTCGTAGAAATGAAACACCCAAATGCACAAAGCTATGTATTCAATTCAATTTTATTTATATAGCGCCAATTCATGAAACATCATCTCAGGCACTTTCTAGAGTCAAAATCAATCACATTATACAGATTGGGTCAGATTATACAAAATTTCCTATCTAAGGAAACCCAGTAGATTGCATCAAGTCTTGACAAGCAGCATTCACTCCTCCTGAAGAAGCGTAGCGCCACAGGGGACAATCGTCTGCATTGTCCATGGCTTTGCAGTAATCCCTCATACTGAGCAAGCATGAACCAACTGTGGAGAGGAAATCTTCCGTTTAACGGGAAGGAAGAACCTTCAGCAGAACCAGTTTCAGTGTGAACAGTCATCTGCCTCGACCGGATGGGGGTTAGAGAAGACAGAGCAGAGACACAACAAGAGAGACAAAAAAGCACAGAAGCACACATTAATCCAGTAATCTGTTCTACATTAGATGGTAATAGCGGGTGATCTGTCTTCCCTTGATGAGGTCACAGCTAACAGAACTCCAGACCAGATGTACCCACTATGAAGAAAAAAATGACAGAACAAAAAGTTAAAAGCTGGAATGACAACAAGCAATGCAAATTGGAGAACAGTTGGAGAACTCAGCAGAGCAAGAGAAATAGACCCTGATGTCCTCCAGCAGCCTAAGCCTATAGCAGCATAACTATAAAGATAGCTCAGGGTAACCTAAGCCACTCTAACTATAAGATATAAGAGGAAAGTTTTAAGCCTAGTCTTAAAGTAGACAGGGTGTCTGCCCCACAAACCAAAACTGGGAGTTGGTTCCACATGAGAGGAGCCTGATAACTAAAGGATCTGCCTCCTAATTGAATGTGTCCTCTGCATTTATTCCATTCATTAGGGAGTAGTGGGCTGCCACCGGAGCATTCTGGGGTAACCAGGGAATTTGCAACCTTCCAAGGACACAGGCACCCTGCTCTTACCACTGGGCCCTTGCTTCCTCCAAAAATAACCTGGCCAGCCATATTGATAATGTGTAGCACTCTCTATTCCGCACATTTTCAATGTGGGACTGCTCCCATCAAATCTGTTTGGGGAAAGGAGGGACATTCAGCAGAAACCACAAAGCTGATTGGGTGAAGCAACATCTAGAGCCCACCTAACAAAGGTTGGTTTTAGCCAATCACATATGTGATTGGTTAAAACCAATCTATCGATATATAGACAGATCAATCTATAGATAGATAGCACCAATCTAGCCACTGATGACGTGGATGTATGTTAGACCAGATCCCAACCAGTTGTTTAAAGAGATATTCCCTCTGATCAGTGGCCCTATTTTAGACATGATTAATTTATCCTTGTTAAATGGATATGTACTACAGGCTTTTAAAGTAGCTTTTATTACACCTTTACTTAAGAAACCATCTCTTGATTAAGATGAGTTAGTAAATTACAGACCTATATCTTATCTTCTTTGCTTATCTAAAATTCTTGAGGAAGTAGTTGCTAATCAACTTTGTGAACATTTACAAAGTAATGACATACTTGAGGAGTTTCAGTCAGGCTTCAGAGCTCATCACAACACTGAAACAGCTCTGGTGAAGGTCAACAATGATATTCTCATGGCCTCAGATAATGGACTTGTGTCTATACTTGTCCTGTTAGATCTCAGTGCTGCATTTGACACAGTTGATCACAATATTCTCCTACTTGAACATATTGTAGGGGTTAAGGGGAAAGCATTAGGCTGGTTTAAATCGTATCTGTCGGACAGATTCCAGTTTGTTCATGTTAATAATAAATCTTCCTCAAACTCTAGGGTCACTTGTGGAGTACCACAGGGTTCAGTCCTTGGACCAATTCTATTTACTATATATATGCTTCCGATTGGCAAAATCATCAGACAGCATGGGATTAATTTCCACTGTTATGCTGATGAGACTCAGCTATATTTATCCATAAATCCTGATGAATCCAATCAATTACTTCGACTGCAGTCATGTCTTGATGACATCAAAAGCTGGATGACTTTAAATTTCCTGCATTTAAATTCTGACAAGACAGAAGTTGTAATCTTTGGACCAGAGTCCTCAAAAAATAAACTTCTTAACCAATCACTTAATCTGGATGGCATTAACTTGGCCTCTGGTAATAAAGTAAAAAAAATCTTGGTGTTGTTTTCGACCAAGACATGTCATTTAAATCTCATATTAAACAGATTTCCAGAGTTTCCTTTTTTCACCTCCGGAATATCGCCAAAATTAGAAACATTCTGTCCAGGTGTGATGCTGAAAAACTTGTCCATACATTTGTTACTTCAAGGCTGGACTATTGTAATTCTTTACTATGAGGAAGTCCACAAAATGCAGTTCAAATTCTTTAGCTGATCCAAAATGCTGCAGCAAGAGTTCTGATGAAAATCAGCAAGAGGGATCATATTTCTCCAATGTTAGCTTCACTTAATTGACTTCCTGTTAAATCAAGAATATAATTTAAAATTCTTCTTCTAATGTATAAAGCCCTTAATAATCAAGCTCCATCATATATCAGAGCTCTGATTACCCCGTATGTTCCTAACAGAGCACTTCGCTCTCAGACTGCAGGTCTGCTGGTGGTTCCTAGAGTCTCTAAAAGTAGAATGGGAGGCAGATCCTTTAGCTACCAGGCTCCTCTCCTGTGGAACCAACTCCCAGTTTTGGTCCGTGAGGCAGACACCCTGTCTACTTTTAAGACTAATCTTAAAACGTTCCTTTTTGACAAAGCTTATAGTTAGAGTGGCTCATGTTACCCTGAGCTATCTCTATAGTTATGCTGCTATAGGCTTAGGCTACTGGAAGACATCAGGGCCTATTTTTCTCACTCTGCTGATTTCTACTGTTCTCCAGTCAACTGTTCTCTAGTTTTTTATTGCATTGCATTGAAATGACTGTTGTCATTTCAGCTTTTAACTTTTTGCTCTCTCTCTTTTTTCTTCATACTGAGCCCGGTTCTGCTGGAGGTTTTCCTTCCCGTTAATGGGGAGTTTTTCTTTCCGCTGTCGCTCCATTCTTGCTCAGTTTGAGGGATTGCTGCAAAGCCATGGACAATGCAGACGACTCTCCCTGTAGCTTTACGCTTCTCCAGGAGTGAATGCTGCGTGTCGGGACTTTGAGGCAATCAACTGGTTCCCTTATATAGGACATTTTTGACCATTCTGTATAATATGATTGAGTTTGACTTTGTAAAGTGCCTTGAGATGACATGTCTCATGAATTGGCGCTATATAAATAAAATTGTATTGAATTGAATTGAATGTCACCGAAGAGGACCAGTATTGTTTCTGAAGTAGGGTAGAGTTGAGGAGGACTTTTTCTAATATTTATAAATCTTCCCTAGCAACAGTATACGATTGGTTATTTCGCTACACTTGTAGGGCTCCTTGAGTCACAGCCCCACAAGTGTAGAAGAAGAGAAATGATGGTGGAAATGCTAAATGTTAAATGACAGTCAGTTGATAGAGTCAATTAGTAAAAGTGTTTTAATAATTCTTTTACATGTAGCCACGTACTATTAAGTAAAAACTGACATTAATAATACTTTTAAAATCTATATATTTTGACTTTTCCCCTCCACATCGAGGGAGGGCAGCGCCCGAGCGCCCCCTATGGGCCAGCCGCCACTGCATAGTGAGTTGGATAACGTAAACATTAATGTCCCATCAATGTATGAAACTCTTGTGGAGATAACCTTTGTTATAAGCATAAAACACACTGGACAATGACATGGTACCGAATGTTAGCAATGAGCTTTTTCGTTAGCCTTTTGTTTTAAAGCAACCATGTGTCCTGCATCACACATCATTTCCCAATAGATCTTTTTTTTTTTTTTGAACTTTTTATTTTCAATCGCTGTTTTATATCAACATATACATGTCCACTTTTGTCACATCTCACATTTTGCATTTTAACATCTTTACACGGATCATTCTAGAAATTTCACCCACATCAGGAATCCCGTCTGTTAAGTCCCAACTACGCCACAGGTTGTCCAGGCGCCCTCGATGAGAGATACAGCCAAACATAGACACATCTCCTCCCAAATAAACATTGGTCCCATCAAGACAAACCCACATTCACTGACCCATCCATGGACATATAAATCACCGTACTTGAAGTGAGGGGGACAACAGTAGACATTATGAACATACATATTAAAGTAGAAAAAGTACACCATAATACTAATACAAGACGAATTCAAAAGGTACAAAAGCAAAAAATAAAATCAAAATAAAAATAAAATAAAAAGTAAATAAATAAATAAATGAATGAATAGAGGCGTCAAGGTTACACTATGATTTTAGTTATAGGTCTCCACTTTGTTTCAAAGGTTTCCATCTTGAATTGTAGTCTTGATGTTACCCTTTCCATAATATAGACTTTTCTGATTATATCTCTCCACTGTGTAATGCTAGGAGGGTGTGGTTTTAACCAGCTATGCGTTATACATTTCTTTGCAGTCAAAAGCATAATTCTGATCAAATACTTATCGTCTTTATCAATCATGTCCCGTGGGATTGTTCCTAAAATATATACAGATATATCCAGATCTAAATGGATGCCCAAAGTACCCTTTATCTCTGTTTGCAAGTTTTTCCAAAACTCAGTCACCTTCGGGCAATCCCAAAATATGTGAGTAAAATCCCCCACCCCTCCACAATTTCTCCAACAAAGCCGAGATGTTTTACCATATTTACATGTAATAACTGGAGGGTTAAAGTAACGCATCTTAACTTTCCAGTCAAATTCCCTCCACATCGGGCTATTAGTTAGTTTGTGTCCAGAGGTAAAGGTTTCCTCCCAATCCTCATCTGCTATTATTATATTGACCTCCAACTCCCACTTCTCCTTAATTTCCTTATTATTTACATTGGTTTCATGTTGCATGCTTTTGTATAATTTTGAGATCAGGCCTTTTTTTGATTCACCTTTTGCTATTGATAATAGAATTTCTTCAGTTTTGGACATATCTGTTGAAATTTTCCACCAATTGCTGTGATTCTGAAGATAATGTCTAAGCTGCAAATATCGGTAGAAATCCGTTTTTTGTAGACTGAATTCCCGTTGAATTTGTTCAAAGGATTTCAATGTTGACCCCATAAAAAGCTGTGCTATGAATATCAGTCCTCCTTTTGTCCATTTCTCAAACCCTTTATCCATAGTAACTGGGATAAAATCTGGAATCTTAGCTATTTTTACCACTTTTGATATAGTGCCAGGGAAATTAAATTTCTTTTTTATTCTTGACCAGATATTAATTGTTTCTTTAATCCAGTGGTTTTGGATTTTGAGATTTCTTTGAGCCGTCTTTGTTGTGAAGGGTAGTGTATCTAGGGGCAAATTTGGGCATGCCCTTTGCTCCATATCTACCCATATTGTCTCTTGATCTTTTGCTAACCATAATACTATGGCTCTCAATTGAGCAGCCCAATAATAGTGCTTTAATTCATGTAAGCCTAGCCCTCCATTACTTTTTGCGGACTGAAGTGTTTTGAGTTTAATTCTTGGCTTTTTGTTTTGCCATACAAACCTTGAAATTCTTTTATCTATCTCTTTAAAAAAGGAGTTGGGAATGGAAACTGGAAGTGATTGGAACACAAACAGTAGTCTTGGCAGGATATTCATTCTGACTGTTTCCACCCTCCCCCCGAAGGTCAGTGGTAGGATCTCCCATCTTTCTAGGTCTTTTATAATTTCCTTCCTCAGCTTCTCATAATTTGCTTTAAACAAATGTGAAATTTGAGGTGTGATGAATATACCCAAATATCGAAATCCTTTGTTGGTCCATTTAAACTTTACTTTTTCTTTTAGCTGTGTTGGGCATTCGCCAGATAGCATCATTGCTACCGATTTACTTTCGTTATTCATATATCTGGAAATATTCCCGTATTCTTTAAGGGTTTCTAGTAGAGCTGGTACCGACCGGAGTGGTTCTGTTAAGAGCACCAATAAATCATCGGCAAACAATGATACCTTATGTTCCACCCCACCCTCGTCTCTTATTCCCTGAATTTGTTTATTCTGTCTTATTGTTTCTGCCATTGGTTCAATACTAACCGCAAATAATAAAGGACTTAAACAGTCCCCCTGTCTAACTCCCCTCTTGAGATCAAAAAAGTCTGAGCAGTGTCCATTAATTTGAATTTGAGACTTTGGGTTTTTATAAATTATCTTCACCCACTCTACAAATTGTTGTGAAAAACCAAATCCTCGTAGTGTCTGGTATAGAAAACTCCATTTTACCCTGTCAAAAGCCTTTTGGGCATCCAAACTAATCAGAAGGGAGGGTTGTGATTTAAATTTTGAGTATGATATTACATTTAATGTTCTTCTTATGTTGTTCGCTCCCTGCCTGCCCGGAATGAATCCTGTTTGGTCTGGGTTGATCAATTTAGCTATATGTTTTTGCATTCTTTCTGCCATTATATTTGTTAGTATTTTTAAGTCGTTGCACAGTAAGCTCACAGGTCTGTAGCCTTCGCACATAGTTGGGTCTTTGCCCTCTTTATAAATTACAGATATGATGGCTTCAGACCATGATTTAGGGGGGTCCCCCACCGTTAGTGCATAGTTAAATACCTTACATAGTACTGGTGTTAGTTCTTCTCTAAATGTTTTGTAGAACTCCCCTGGTAGTCCGTCTGTCCCTGGTGATTTGTTGTTTTTGAGGGTTTTAATAACATTCCGAATTTCCTGTGAAGTTATTGGCCGTGTCATTTCCAGCGACTCTTCTTCTGACAGAGTTGGGAGATTAATTCTTTTGAGAAAGGAGGATGTTTCATCTTCCTGAGTATTTCTGTCTGAATCGTCATAAAGTTTTATATAGTAGTCTGCGAATGCTTCAGCTATTTCTTTGGGTAGTATTTTAGTCTGCCTAGTTGAAGGGTGTTTTATTTTGGAGACATGCCTATTTACTTGAGCTTTCCTAAGTTGAAATGCCAGAAGACGACTGGCTCTATTTCCCATTTCATAATATCTTTGATTTGTAAAGCGTAGAGAGCCTTCTGCTTTGTCAGTTAGTATCTCCTCTAATTTATTTTTTGCCTTTTTGAGCTCCCCCATTATGTTTTTATCCCCTTGTTTGTGTTCCCTTTCTAATTCTTTGATCTTATTTTCCAACTCCATTTGTTCTTTCATTCTGGCTTTTTTCAATCTGGATGATATTTCTATTATTTTCCCTCTTATTACTGCTTTTCCTCCCTCCCATGATATTGTTGGCGAAACTTCCCCATTATCATTTATTTCAAAGTATTCCTTCAATGTCTCTTTGATTTCTTTGACAATTTTTCCATTTGATGTGATTGATACATTCATCCTCCAATATCTGAAGCAGGATTCCTCTCCTATGTTTAAAGTTAACATAATAGGAGCATGGTCACTTATAGTTATATTTTCTATGTTACATTTTAATACCTTGTGTATATGTTGCTGAGATATGTATAAATAGTCAATTCGAGAATAGCTTTTGTGTGGATTCGAATAGAATGTGTAGTCTTTTTTCTTGGGGTTGGTATTTCTCCAAGCATCAATGAGACCAAGCTCTTTAGTAATATTATTTAACCTTCTAGATTTTGTTGTCTGTGGTCCATAGTCAGAGGGGTATCTATCTAATATATTATTTTGAACTGTATTAAAGTCCCCCCCATCAGTATCAACCCTTTTGCCTCATCTGTTATTATTTTGACTATTTGGTTCAAGAAAGCGTCTTTATCCTCGTTTGGGAAATATACATTTATTATTGAAATGGTCATATCTCCTATACTTCCTATAATCATTACATATCTTCCTTCTTTATCCTTAACCTCTTTTTTAACTTCAAACAATATCCCTTTTCTGATTAAGATTGCTACCCCCCTCCTTTTTCCAAATGAGGCATAAAATGCCTGACTTACCCACTCCCTTTTCAATTTTTTGTGTTCATTCTCGGTTAAGTGTGTCTCCTGTAATAAAGCTATTGAGCATTGTAGATGTTTTAGTTGAGTCAAAATCTTCTTTCTTTTAATAGGGTGGTTCAGACCATGAACATTGTAAGAAACTACATTTAGTCCACTCATATTACTACCTTTTCTGAAGCTGTGCTGTACCTGACACCTCTTTGAAAAGAAAAATATCTTACATGTAACATAACCTCAAATGAAAGGGATAAATAAAAACGAAATATAAACACATTTATTGGAACAAGAACCCAAAAACAATGACTGGAACATGAACAAAAGTCTTCCAAGAGTCCCAACATCAGAGAGCTGTGACCTTCTCTCTGATGAACAAGCACTATGTGCATTGACAACTTCCTAGTAGTTGTCTAAAGCCCTAAAGACTCAAACTCCTCAATACCACTCTCTAGCGAACACGTTTATCTTTTAATTTAGTAATTTATTTTACAACTAGCGTTTTTTTTCTTCCCTTTTTTCAGTAGAACATGTGTTACATTCCTTTTATGCAGTTCGTGACCGTTAATCTCTCTGCAGAAACATGCATGTATGTAAACATCCATATGTTACCCATTGTCCCGATGCCGCTGTAGATGACGTCATCACTCCAGGAATGCCCTCAGATCCGCCTCCGTGATTTCGGTCTGCCTCTGCTTGCCCCCCTTTGCCGTCTGCGCCATCACATGGTGAATTCTCTCTAGTCTGTCCTCCTTCACCTTGATACCCATCTCTTTCAGCATAGGCGCCGCTTCTTCCACTGTACTGAATATCTTAGTTCCCGTGTCCAGAAACACTTTGAGTTGGGCTGGATAGGGGGACTGCGCCTTCACTTTCCTCTCCTTCAGTTGTTTGAGGACTTCCCTCACCTGCTTTCTTTTCTTTTGGACCTCCGTTGTGTAATCTTGGTTGAAATAAACGGTTTGTCCTTCATAGCAGATCTTTTGTTTCCAGGCCTGTTTCATCACTTGCTCCTTTATCTTATAATCCAAGAAGCGTACGATGATCGCTCTCGGGGGGACCGTGCTGTCCTTTGGTTTATTCACCAGTGAGCGGTGTGCTCTTTCAATACACAAGTCCATCCCGTCTGGGATTTGAATCTGGACTTTAATAAATTGTGTAATAAAGCTAACGGTGTCGTTTTTTTCTGCACCTTCAGGAATGCCATGTATTCTTATATTGTTGCGCCTCATCCTCGATTCCAAGTCATTGCATTTCTCTGAAAGTTTGGTCGTTTCCCGGAGCAGAAATGAAGCCGCTCCATTCGCGTCATCTTATTTGTATCATGTTCATGTTCGAATAAATTTCATTTCATTTCATTTCATTTATCTTCATTATTTCCCAGTCTTTCCTCCGCGTGGGTTACCTTTTGCTCCAGGGATGTAGTCCTGACCATGAGCTCCCCAATGCTCGTTTCAAGTCTAGCCAGAGCTTTCTTGTTGTCTGAGACCGCTTCCGCATGTTCTTTTTGCAGTCCCCGTAGCTCGAGAAGTATGGCCGTATCACGGTCCTCCTTCAGGGGGTCGGAGTGTTCCGCTTCTTGGCTCTGTGCTTTCCCCGCTCCGGTACTCTCTTCTTTTGCGCCTTTCATTTCCGTATTCTTTCCTTTTTTGACCATATTTTCCATGGGCGTTCTATATTACTTTAAGAGCAGATTTTCTTTGTGTTCTACTGTTTTTACCTTGTTTTAACGCTAGTTTTGATCGTGTTTCTCAGAGCAGCCCTTTCTCCTACCTATTACAACATGGCGTCACCGGAAGTCCTCCCAAATAGATCTTTTAACTTCTCCCTCTGATTTCTCTGCCCAAACCTGTTGGCGCCTCATGTGAGTCCAGTCCACTTTGGTCATCCGAGGAAGACAGTAAAAGCAGTAAGGAAAGTTGTTGGTTTGTTCTTGGTGGGCTAGTGGCTTTGCAGCTCTGTAGCCTGGCAACATGTGGTCAGGATCGGAGGCCTGATGTCTTGGAGACAGCCCTGACCAGGTCACGGTTTCAGCAGGTTCTCCTCAGCATTCGAAAGCGGGCCCTTTGTCGGCTTTTCAGCTCCGTCTGGGGTTCGCTTCCCTGTAAAGGCTGACAAAATAAAAAAAGCTGTTTTTGGCATGACAGGATTTCTTCCTCCTGCTCCTGACGCAGAGGTTAAGACAGCACACTTAACTCTGATTTGCCCTGTTATCCCCGGGCGAAGAGGAATCTATCAGGTGCTGGTTCCTATCTTTTGGGCCCGTGAGTCCTCATGGTTTAGGGGAAGGAGAGCGGGTGGCTCGGTAACCCCCCACACCCCCTTCTCCTCGGGAGAAGTGGTGTTCATCTGCGGGTCTGGTCAGAAGTGTGGGAGCTGCAGAGAAGGGTGATCAGACGTGCTGACCTTTTATCTGTGAGGGGTTGGTTCACAGGAGCATCCTGGTGAGAGAGGGGCTGTCTTTGTGCCTCTGAGGGTCCCATGTTTGCAGAAGGGGTGGAATTTCTTTTGTGGCTGTTGTCAGAATTAAATCTGACATCAATTATTCATCATGGCGTTAATATGGCACAACATTCTTAAATTTAAAGAAGAAGATGAAAACATTTAGATTGGACCGATTGCATTATCAAGAAAGCTTATAAAGAAGATTGGAGAAATTTATTTTGCGAAAACAGAAAAACAGAAAAACAAAGCTTTGAATATCGAAAGCATTTGTAGAAAAAATGTGAAAGAAAAAAGAATTGTTGGAGAAAAGAAAGTAACGAGGGGAGCAATAACAGGAATACCTGTGAATGAACATTTAGAAAAACTTAAAAAGGACATTCAGGATGTAGAGGTGAATCAGATAAAAAGGATTGTTGAAAACGACAAATGGGGAAAGAGTTGAAAGTTTATCAGTAATGATAGAATTTCAAGAAAATATACTTCCAGAGAGGATTAAGACAGGATTCATTAGCTTTCCAGTTAGGCCCTAAATCCCTCCCCCACTCAGGTGTTACAAATGTCAAAGGTTGCGGCAGTGTGTAAAGGAAAACAAAGATATGAGGAATGTGGCGAAAATGTTCAAGATAAATGTATCCCCCACAATTACAATAAATGTAATTGTGGGGGACAACATAGAGTGAGTTTTGGGGGATGGGAAGTCATAAAGAAAGCCATTGAACTGGAAAAAATTAAAATGAGCAACAATATCAGTTATACTGAAGCTGTAAAAAGTGTGAAAGGACAGACTGAAAGGAAGGAGATAAATGTTCAACAAAACCCAACTCCTCAGGTAACATCAAAAGAGAGAACTGAACCTATAATAACAGTGGAAGAGATTATGTTGTTCATTGCATATGTGATTAATTGTGCAGATCAAGTCAAGTACAAAACTGAGAAAATTAAAATAATAGTAAAGGGAGCGGAGAAGTTTTTTGGAATTAAAGACATTTCATTGGAACGTATAAATAAAGGACTGGGTGGAAATGGGAAGTCAGGGACCATCAGGAGAGAGAGCACTTTGATTATTTTACAGTGGAACAGAGGCTTGATCTGGAAAACATGGAACATGGGGTGTACACGGAGATGAGGAGGAAGTGTGAGGCAAACTGCTGTGGGGCTAAGGTTGGGAATTGAAAAGATTTTCACGATTCTGATTCCCTTATCAATTCTGTGAAATTATTCGATTCCTTTTCAATTCTCATTTCGATTCCTAATTGGAGAAAAAAGGAGAACAAACAGTTTGATGATGAGCATCAACTTTGTTTACTTAACTGTCACACGACCTTACAAACTAACAAGGTCAAGATGTCCATAGCAAATGTGCAACTGGAGTAACATTTATATTTGTTTAAATAAAAAAAGGAATATAAGAACTGTCATGTTTGGTTTGAGATATCTGACCCACATGCAGAGAACACCGGCAATGAGATAAAGGGGGAGAACGGTTAACAGAGAATAACGCTAAAGGAAAGTACAACTAAACACGTACGCTTACCACGGAGCTCTAGGAACTAAGCCGGGGGGAGTGAGATGGGCTCAGCTGATGTTTGAGGAGCAGATGACAAAGTGACCGGTGAGCGGAGGTTAGGCAGGGTCCGAGCAGCGCCGACGGGTCCAGGGATCCGGAGTGAACAGTGGGAGGAACCAGGAGAGTCCGCGGGTGACCGGATGTTTGTATGTTTGTTGTGACAGTTGCTTATTAATCTCCCTTTAGATAACCTCAGTCATCTAAATCTAACAGAGAAGGCATCCGTTTAATGAAAAAGCATTACTGTACAATTTTGGGAAATAAACTCATCTCCCCCTGATTTAAATAAACGAGCGTCACCTTTCTCTCGCTCCCTGAACTGCGGAGCAACTTCGTAGCATGTTTCGTTACCACCATTGCTGGTGAAGATTCTCAGTCATCCAGGTCATGGTCATTCCAAAAAAAAGGTAAAAAACAAAGCAACTGGACTTTTTGAATTGAGAAAGCTTCCGGGAGAGGAAGCGAAACGTCTTCAACTACGGAAAACAAGTCCAGTTGCTTTGTTTTTTACCTTTTTTTTGGAGTTACCACCATTGCAATAGCTAGAATCATGTAAGAATTCCAGCTACCAGTAGTTCTAATTAAACATGCTACGAAGGGCTGGATTAACTATAAAGGCACACTCCCTTAATAACCCCAAAGAGATGTAGGAAATAGACCCCTTGCATCTGACGTCACAGTCACGTGATCGGGGGTGCGCGCCTCCATCTTGGTGGGCACGCTAGCCTGACAGCCCGTCTACTACATGACAAAACGGGTGATTTAGAGCGTACTTTTAGTTAGTTTATTTTTGGAATCTAAACAATGCCTACGACTTGTTGTGCACCCGGTTGCACAGAGAGGCATTCCAAATCGTTGGATGTACGTTTCTGTCGTTTACCGAAGGAGGAAGAAAGAAGAAAGAAATGGATATTTTCAATGAAAAGAGCGCAGGCAGACACTCCCAATGGACTGGGGGAGCCATCATATTACGACAGAATGTGCAGTCTACACTTCATCTCCGGTAAATGCAACTTAATTCTGCTCTATTCATTGTTCTACTTAAATAGCGGCGGAGGGGAGGTAGCGAAGCAGCAGACAGCGGCGGCGGCTGCGGCCGCTGCTGTAGCGATCGCTACACGGGCCGGAGAAGCCGCTGTTGCTGCTGTAGCCGCCGCTGTCTGGAGCAGCACCCGCTTCCTGCTGCTCCAGACAGCGGCGGCTCTCCGGCCAGTGTAATGATCGCCACCTCCCCTCCGCCCTTTTCACGGGCGCTAGTACTTCTGTGTTTACGCTGCAATGTCGCCGACACCCCCACCCATTTTGACAAAACAAAAACACCAAAATAATCCGTAGTGAGTGATTTTTTTTTAACCTACCGGGCGGGTCTTCCTCTCTGCTTTGTGCTGTTGCACAAACATGTCTGAACATCCATCCATCCATTTTCTGACCCGCTTAATCCCTCATGGCGTCGCGGGCGTTGCTGGAGTCTTTTTCCCGATATAAAATAATTGTAGCCGTCCAGTGGTTTCAGGGGCTTTCGTGCTCTCTCGTGTGTACTGGCCTGCGTGTTTATAAAGCAGCTGTGTCGCGGTACGAAACCCTTGGCCAGCATTTCACAGACTCGCTCCGTCCCTTCAGGCTTTTGCTGTGTGGATCTGGCAATCTGATACCATTAACCATCAACTTACTCTTAAAACGATCTTGTGATAAGTTATCTAAAGAAGAAAAATACCTGGAGAACTCGTCATTTCGTCAAATGGCGTGCCAACCAATATGGCCGCCACGCAAGGGGTTCTGGGTAACGGAGTCACGTGGTTGCAAGGGGTCTATTGGTTTATTTCCAGAAATGGCATATGATTTACTAGGAACCAGCCAGTGATGTAAAACTAGCTACTTACCACCAGAGTTGCCTTCCATGTTGGTCGTAACTTTAGCTTCTGTCCGGTAAGAATCAAAAACATGTTGTGTGCACAGTTGTTTCTGCCTGTTAGATGTATTTCCTCCCGCGGATGTAAATGCCACTTTGCAATGATTGCAAAGCGCCTCGTTGCCATCTTTCTGTTCCTTAAAATGAAGCTAAACTTTCCCGTTTACCCGATGGGACGGCATTTTTTTTGTTTTGCTTTAAGCCTGGTTACGTCGTGCGCAAGTTACGCACACGTGCTTACTGAATGCCGTGTGCGTAACTTGCGTATAAAACGTGACATAACTTGCGTAAAAAGAACGTCGTGCTAACGTTGTGCTGCTAAGAGCCGCGGCACAACGGAATCGAAAAGAGAATCGTTTAGCGAGCTGCCAAATGGTGCCACGGAATTGGAAAACACGGAACCGGTTCTGAACAGGAACCGGTTTTCGATTCCCATCCCTACTGATGATGCGATCGATTTTGAAGGGACCGAGGAACCTGGGGGCCATGTTTTTGGAAACAGCTTTTAAAGGGAAATCTTTCGCCATACCTCTTGTATGGGAGTGTAAGTGGGCGCAGAGAGGCGCTTAAGGTCGGCAATGTTTTTGTTCTGGCTGGAGGTGTGTTCGAGTGCAGCCCGTGTCTAGTCCCAGACCTTCTGACAATGGAGGAGGTGTGTATGTGATGGTAAAATTAAATCGAGAAAAGAACAGGGACCAACAGCTCTGGCGGGAGTTCAGTCGTCTGACTGACTGGATGTATGCAAGATTTTTATGGTCAGTCCAGGTAATGATTGGCAATTCTGTTCCCTCCAACCAGTGAAGCTATTCCTCCAACGCTCGCTTGATGGCCAAGAGTTCTCAATCCCCCACGTCATAATTCCTCTCTGCGGGTGAGAAGCATCTGGGAAAAAAAGCGCAAGGATGGAGCTTCCTATCAGAGGAGGACATCTGAAACAGGACCGCCCCAACTCCGGAATCGGAGGCATCAATCTCCAGGGTGAACTGGACAGAGGGGTTGGGATAGGTGAGGATGGGAGCCTGAGAGAACCTCTCCTTTAAGAGCCGGAACGCCTGATCGGCTTCTGATGAATACTGGAAGGTCTTCTTGGTGGAGGTGAGGGCTGTGAGAGGTGAGGAGATGATTTTTCTAAGTTTATAAGTTCCTTATAAATACACGGTAGAAGTTGGCAAACCCCAGGAAGCACTGAAGCTGTTTATGGGTCTTTGGAGTGGGCCAATTGATGACAGCTTCGACCTTTCCTGGGTCCGTCTTCACCTGTCCACCCACAAAGATGAATCCGGGGAAGCTGATGGTTTCTTGATGAAACTCGCACTTCTCTCCTTTAAAAAAAAGACGGTTCTCCAGAAGACGCTGAAGGACCTAACGGACGTGCTGCTGATGCTGTCTGGGGTTCTGAGAGAAAATGTCATCAAGGTACACGAATACGAACTGGTTAATAAAGTCTCTGAGCACGTCGTTAATAAGGGTCTGGAAAACGGCAGTGTCATGATGCACCCTGAAGACTGCATTCTGAACATTTCTTGCTCCTTCCCCAGTGCAGCCCTGATTGGGAACACCTGTCAGGCTGCAATCAACCTTGGACTCATTCCACCTGCTCACACCTCTATAAGAACTCACCTCAGTTTGTCCATAGTAAGCGGTTCATCTCCAGTCCTCTGAACATCATGCCTATCCTGTTCCTGCTCGTGTCCTGGTCCTGTTCCTGTCTGTTCCCGTCTGCCAGTTCCTGCATCCCTGCAACCTCTGTCTGGTAAATGACACTGGCTTTCATCATCCACTTCTTGCTGCTTCAATAAACTCTGGAAACCAGCTCTGTGTGTGTGTGTGTGTGTGTGTGTGTGTGTGTGTGTGTGTGTGTGTGTGTGTGTGTGTGTGTGTGTGTGTGTGTGTGTGTGTGTGTGTGTGCTGTGTTCTGGGTTCATCCAAGACAAATCATGACAGAATCCAGAACCCTCCCCGGGGTCACTGTTGTGACGCCCGCCTCTGGTTCGTCTCGCCTGGGTCGCTGTTCATGATGCCCCGCCTCTGGTTCGTCTCGCCGGGATCGCTGTTCATGATGCCCCGCCTCTGGTTCGTCTTGCCTGGGTTGCTGTTCTAAGACACCTCGCCCCTGGTTCGTCTCGCCGGGATCGCTGTTCGGGATGAGGAAGAGCCGACTGAAGACATGAAGCCAGACAACTGGAGCTCCAGGTTTCAAATCGGGAGTTTCTCCAGTTGATGTGAGGATTGTGAGCTACTAATCAAGGGTAACCTAAAACAATGTTTTGAATGTTTTGTGGGAAAACCAAAAAAAAAGGTATTGATTCATGGTGGTTACCGGGACTGATAAACTGAAAAGGAAGAGTCTGTTGGGTAATGGTAGCTAATGGGCTCCCATCTAAAACTTTAACAGAAACCGGGGAGGGTAGTGTGTGAACTGGGATTTGGAAACGCTGAACCAAAATAGGGTCGATAAGGTTCTGTTTGGAGCCTGAGTCAACTAAGGCTGAAACCAGGTGCTGAGCATCCTGAAGGCAAATTACGGCCTGTAACAGGACTGGGGTTTTCAGAGCATGTGCCAGTGCCAGGGTGGCAGGCCAGATCTTTTGGCTAAAGGGGACAAGTTAAACGAAAATGCCCCGTGGCGCCACAATAAAGGCACAACCGATCCCTCATCTGCTTGTCCCTTTGCTAAGCAGAAAGGCAGGCTCTTCCTATCTGCATCGGCTCTTTGATAGGTTGATTCTCTGAAGAGGCTTGTCACGGCTAGCCAGTTCGTCCTTTAATTTGTTTGAGAGAGCATTGAGGAACGCCGCCTTTAAAGCGCAGGTGTCCCATCCAGCCTGGGCCGCTATGGTGCGGAAGTCAACGGTGAAGTCAGCAACCGACCGATTACCCTGTTTAAGCGTTCATAGCCGTTTAGCCGCTTCCTCCTCACCCAGAGAGGAGACAGTTATTTTAAAAAGAACCTTAAATTTCGCGTAACTATAACTATAAATAGAAGTTTTGTTGAGAAAAGATTCAACCCATCTAAGCGCTCTGAGGAGTCCGACGATGTAGAAGATCTTAAACGTATCAACAGGAAAAGACTGTGGTGAGCGACTGAAAACTATAGAACATCACAAAAGATGTTGGGGAAGAAGCAGAGGTAGGTGGTGTTATGTTTAGTAAAGCCTTCACACCCTGGAATTCGTGGGTAAGGGTGTTCATGGTTTGCATGACTTGTGTCTGCAGCTGAATCATAGTTTCAATTAGCGTTTCGTGCTGGCTGAGCAGTAAACCCTGATGGGAAACTGCACTCTGTAGTTATGCTCCAGAGTCTGAGTGGTCAGTTCATTCTGTCATGGTTTAGGACGAAAGACTCTGAATGAGAGCAATTACAGAAGCAGGAAGTTTAGAAAAAGAGTTTATTGTCAGGTTGTAGTTTGAACAAGAAAAAGGTGTTGGCGGGTTGAGGGTCTTCCGGGCTCTGCTGGGAAAGATGAAGCGGCTGGTGAATAACTTGGGCTGGACTGGTGTAAATAGTGTATGGAGGAAGAACTCACAGAGGAGGGGGCTTGGGTTTGGTCCTGGGGAAGTTCTGTGCAGGTTGTCGGCACAGGTCCGGTTAGTTCTCTCCTGTTGCTTTGTTGGAGGGTGGACAGGCAGGTGAGCGCAGGCAGGAGGGCTGAGCAGAGGAATGCTGCGAGGTCCTTCACGGGTTCTTGGCTGGTTTGCTGGGAGTGTCTCTGATACGGGTCTAGAGTCTGTGGTTCTTGGCAAGGTATCTCTTTGGTAAGATCCAGGGTACTAGGAGGAATAAAAACACAGGCTTGGTTAGATTCAGGTTCACAAGGTAACAAGGGCTAGACAAGGAGTTGGTCTCAAGGAGTTGGTCTGTACCATGCTGAAGCATTAACAAACTGACGCCCTCCTTCTTCTTTTTTTTTTTTTTTCTCCCCAGTGTCCTGTCTAGCAATGTGGCAATAGGAATCTATGTCTCAATGCCAGATAGAGCTCGACAGATTTTGCTTTTACAAGTGGAGCGAACAGCTTTGGCCATAGTGCTCTACTTGATTTATGCTTGTAAATTGCAAGCAACTTAATGATGTGCATTACTGTCATCTACTAGAGTGGAGTGTGGATCGGGATGCTATGTATATATTCTCCCACCAAAAAATAAATAGAAATTATTATTATTATTATTAATAATAATAATAATAATAATAATAATAATAATAATAATAATAATAATAATAATAATTATTATTATTATTATTATTATTATTATTATTATTATTATTCACTTAAGTCCCGCGTACACTGTACGAGTTTTTGCCCTTTTCGGGCCGATTCTTCAGTCGTGCGAGCATTTTTTGAATCGGGCCGAATTTCAGCTTGATCGTACATGGGGGGGAGGAGGGGCGATTGGCCTCTCACGACCACCTCCAGATCAGGAATCGGACGGTCGGTTGAAATCAAACATGTTTTAAATTCAGTCGGCCGTCGTGAGGTTTTCGTGAGCGCATCCTGCTGTTCAAGCAGAGCTACGACAGTTTACGAGCCACTTTTCCCCCAACCTCGCGCAGTGCGCACATGCAAACAAGTACATTTAACTGACTATTGTGACATTGTTGATAAACAAAGAGGAAAAGGCTGGGGTGTTAAATGTGCACGGCTGCCAGCTTACCTCAAGTTCTTTCTGTAAAACTGACAGACCGTAGTAGTCACGTTTGCTCAGCCATGTCTTTGTCCAAATACGTCGTCGCCTTTTCTTTTTAGGGCTTTCTGCACACAAAATTGCACATATTACCAAAGCAGCGCGTTTCTCTCCGGTAATGTTTACAGTAGCCATCAAAACTTCCGTCTTCTTCTTCTTCTTCGTCGTCTTCGTCTTCTTTGTCTTCGTTTTCTTCTTCTTCGTCTTCTTCTGTCTACGCTCGGACATGCAGTGTGAGCACTCTGGTTGCGTCCGAGCGTCGCGACGTACACAGATCGTGAGCGGTGAACTTTGCGGTTCCGTTGCACAGTTTGAGATGTATATAAGTACCACGACTGAAAAACTCTTACAGTGTATGCCCGGCTTAAGGCGGTGAACGAACAGACCCGGATGTTTTAGGAGCAGAGCCGAAAAGCTGGATGTGCTGGAACACAGACTGGTTTCGCCGGTTGAACTCAAGGGGAGATAGGATTAAATCTGGAAGTGAAACGCGGAAAAGCCCAACTGATTTGGAATATTGGATTTGCCATTTGGAGCCAGCAAAGACTTAAAGCTGACGGGAAAGTCAGTGCAGCTTGTCCTCATAAAAAATAAAGTATTTGGATTATGCCTTCCCTATCTCTACTCCCGGATTGTTATGGCGTAGAGTGCTCAGAACTCTCCCCTGCTCCCTCCCCCCCGCTGACATCTGCGGATGCTTTCTGAACTGTTGGCCGGCTGATAACATCAAGGACAATGGCCTCTAGAGAGTGTTCACGGAAATATAAACACTTCACCCAAACAGACACACGTAACTGATGCTCACAAAAACAGATGAACTTACACGTGACTAGGCTCAAATATTTACCTTTCTGCTTTTATGTGTCTCGTCTTATTTGTGCTTCTTGTGCCAAGGTTTTTGATATCTCAAACGGTATTCTGTATTAGGATAAAGTCTGAAATATGTGTTTTTTTTTCCTCCCCCTATTGTGGCCCCTATCTTTCCACAGAGTGATGGCAGCGCCCTGTTGGCACCGTGTAAGCGGTGTCCTTGGCAGCATGGCCTCAGTAAATCGTTTCCCCCTGAAATGTTTTTGATGTATGTGATGGCGGTTGTACTGAAACAGTAATTTCCCTCTGGGATTATTATAAGGGAAGCAATTTAAATTTTTAGGGGTTTGGTTTGATGAAAGACTTACATGGAATATACACAATCAAAGTTTTAGACAAATGCATGAAAGTATTAAATATTATGAGATGCTTAATTGGCAGTGAGTCGGGGGCAGATAGGATAGCACTTAAGGATATATATACATGAGGAGAGACTGCAATTATATCTACATTTAAGTAAAGTAAAAGTTAAATTAGATTTATTTTAATTATTTAGAAGTGATTCAGAACGTAACATTTACAGGATAACATTTCACTAAAAATAACACAATTGTATAATAGAATTTAATTCCTGAGAGTTATTCTGGTCCACACTTCATAGCAGTAGATGGCAGAAATGCATGTATTTGTTGTTAGCCAACTGCCAAAAATTGTAATAAATAATAAGAAGAGCAGCTGCCATGTTCTTAACAGTGTTACTGTTTTTGTTTCTCCCTGCTGACATCTGCTGACCTAATACAAAAACAAGCCTTAACACACTTGCAGTGCATAAGGTTGATAATCAGTATTGCTTTTAAATCTTGCTGAAGGTTAATGTTGTTTAAAGGGTGGGATTGTGGCGAGCCCTTGTGGCAGAGGAAAGTATCCTGCTTGTATTAAGGCCAGGGGAGGGTGTGGCTCTATTCATGCTTCAGCTCCACCAGGAGCTACGTTTGCAGCAGAGACTTCCACACCAACCTGTATGGATGTGTTTCACTGCTGTGTTTCACTGGTTGAAGGTGGGTCACTTACAATCTGATTAGCAAAACTCTCTGTCGGAATACATTTTTTGTCTTATTTTGATAATCCAGACATACATACCCTCTGCATCAAATGTAGAGTTGATACTAAATGAATGAACTCAGACTGAGGTAAAAAGTCTACATTCACCACAATAGTTCCTATGTATTCATTATTTTATTCAAGTTTGGAAGGATAAAGCTAAAAGTTTTGTTTCTGAGTTTATTCCGGTCCAGATTATTATTATTATAATTTATGGTCAACATTGTTTATTTCACCTTGTATTTTCAGGTATTGATAGAAGTGGATGGAAGAGTTGGCTTTTTGACACATTTACATTACAGTATAGAATAGTGTAATATTTTATCAGTAAAATCAGTGCCATTCTTTGACACACATCAGGCACGGGTGGACACTGAGACTGAGCAGTTGGCAAGGTTAGGTTGAATTTATTTTGTGGTGCTGTTGGTCAGACAGGCAGTGGTCAGATCTGCCTGTTCAGTCAATGGGTAGGGCAATCCTTGTAATCAGCATCCGACAAACAGGAGGTCTAAAGCAGGGAATCTAAGGTAGCACGTGAGGGAGCAGGTTCAGGCAGGCAGAGGAACTGGACTAGGGAGAAAACAGGCAAGTTAGTTATATGTCAAACTTGGGCCAACTAGAACAAATGGCCTGAAAGTGTTACCACTGGGGTGAGACAATAATCTAACACCGTGCAGGAGGAGAATCTCAGGTGTGATGCTCACATCACAGGTCTGGCTTTCTTCTTCTTTTTATTGGATTCATTCATCCTTTTTTTTTCTTTGTTTCATTTCATTTCCATTTCAATATGATGTTGTCGTGACTCTAGTGGAGGGCAATCAGAACAGGGCAATCAGAACAGAGAATGTGACACAATAGATCATTGCTTTATACAATGAAATAAAGGTGGTGTAAATAAATTGACACTTTTAATCCTAAATCTGCAATGTGCTTTAGATTTTTGTCGCCGCTTTTTTTTAATAAAAACAAAATGTCCATACTTGTACAAAATGTTTTTCAGTAAAAGTAGGTCAGGGCAGGTCAAGCAAGAACAATGTTCCTCAACTCTGATCAAGGTTTTTTTGTTAATCTACTGCATCCAGATTTCAGTGAGTGTCCCTTTTTAGACAGTTAAAGTTAATTTGATGAGCACAAAACCACAGTTACTTCGCCATGACAAATTGGATCTCCCTATCGTTGCACATTTTTGCTTTGATTTATTTAACTTTGGACTTCTGTTTAACTTTTAGCATCTTTAAAAGCAGAGTTTAAATCTTTTGTGCAGCATAAATTAAATATGGTACTTCTAATACAATAAGCTATCAGTCCTAGTTTGGGCAGCTTCATCCCTCAGTTTCAGATCTGTTTGGTGAGTAGTAGATCAGGATTTGACTAGGTAACTGATGAACTCATCCTGAGTGTTGATCTTCTGGTTCTGGTTGTTTTATTTGGTTTTGCTCTTGAAATCACAGCTGAGGTTGTTCCAGTTTTCTACATTCTTGACTTTGTTGAATGTTCTTTTTGTTGACTGGTTCTTTGATTAATTTGTGTTACTGAACACCAAATACACCAGACTGGAAAATTGAACTTCACGTTTTTAAAGGCACACAAGGAAATTAAAAAGCAAAGGAGATGTTTACCAAAAATGTGAAAAAATATGTATCCCTGTTATGTCAGCAAAAGGTAACTAATCTGATTATCTAAAAAACGGTATATTTTTTATGTTAAATTCATATTTTGATGTGCATGGTTATGAGAGGAAAAAGACAAATATGACTTGGATCAAATGTACAATAAGCATTTGCTGCTCAGAGTTTGTGCAGCTTTTATATTTTTGCTGTATCCCATGTGAGGCGCAGTGTGATTTTGGAGTAATTAGTATTTGTGTGGGTGGGGCAGCTGGTGCTACGCTTCTTAACCTTCTTAGCCAAGTGATTACAGGCTTTACTTCTAAATCTGGATGCAGAACTTGTTTCTGTTCATGCTGAGCAGTGATCCACTTTTATTAAGCACACTTAATTTGTCTCCTACTTTGCTTTGGTTGCAATTCACCTCTTTTAAACAGTAAAACACAGTCACACCTATTTGCATACACATAATGAAGTCCTTACCATACCAGTTTTTGCCTGTCTGATTTACAGTTTTTATTGATTGCAAGAAACTGGCAACCTCTCAGTTTTCACCATCACCATCTCAGCAGAGCAAAAGACACCTCTTGCAAATGAGTTAACCCATTTTCATTGGTTTGACACATTTTCCCCACCCTTTTGCAAAACAGTTAACACAGATGTAGTTCAAGCGGTCCAAACTCCATTGCTTTAGCTGTGGTAGCAAAACAAAAACCATATATTCCAAGCTATTAGAAACTTCTTGATCGGAATGAAATCATTGAAGCACCTGATTGACACTTCTTACCACAATTTTTAAATTTGCAATCAGTTTGCAGGCTTTATGTAAAAGGTGCCATGTTGTGTGTTGCTCTTTGCAAGCATGGATGGTCTAAGGCAGATGAGAGTCAGAATAAGAGCTACATGGGTCAGGGGAAGAAGATTATGAGGAAGAGGAATCAGTGTGTGAGGTGGAGGTGTAGCTGGAATGGCTCAAGTTACGGATGAAATTCAGGCAACTATGACTGATCATGCGGTAAACCATGGCCTTTCATTTAGAGGGCGGGACAGAGAGTCCAACCTTTTCTCAATAGAAACATGTTTGCATCCATTGGAAGCGTTTTTTGACTGGAGAACAGGTAATGTTGCTATACAGTATATGCAGATATATCAGTATCTATTCCTATAGAGGAATTCTTCAGTGCATGGAGATGGAAGGTATACGATCACAGCCCCTATGAGCAGATGCCCTTGCTCAATGCAATGACTGCTGCTGCCCAAGATATAGATGCAGAGGCATGTCAAGGTTGGATCAGGCATGCAAGAAGGGAAAATATTGAGTGTGATGTAGATGAGGCCATGTGGCCTATTCGTCAGGAGAGAAGAGACAAGAAGAGACAGACAGCCCTAGTATTTTCTGTTGGAATATTTCATTTGTAGCCACAAGCTGAAAAAAAAAGAAAAATCAATAAAATTTGGATCACAGCATATCTGATTCTGGATCCATTTTTTGCAAGAAGGGAAAAGTTGAGTACAAATGACACTGACATGTAAGCTGTGTACAGTCTTTGGCTACGATGAACCAACAATGCTGCACTGATTCACATTGAGTGTGGTATTTTGTATTTTGTTGCCCCTTGTGTAATGAATGATTGGAAGGGCTCAAACATTTGTGTGCAGGTTGTGTTGTTTGAGGGCAGAATTTGCTTTTGGTTCATATTTTAAATGTTTTGTCAGAGTTGGAGCCTTTTGCAAACAAAATGTGTAATTTTAACCATTGTTGCCACTGTTTAGGCCTCTGCGTTAACTGTTTTGAAAAATTTGGGTTTTGAGTTGACTGCTGCGTCAAAGCAATCTATAAAAACTGTAAAAGGAGACTACAGTTTTCAGTTTTATATTTGTCAGGGTTACCCAAATTGGTTCCAGGCATAGCATGCTACATGAAGCTATAGGTTGATGTACAAACAGACTCAGCCATGTAAGCTCTCTACAAAATATCCTGTCCCTTTCCACCCTGCTCATATATGGCACACATTAACAAGTTTAACCGAAAACAAATTTTGCAATATGATTTTTTTTGTTTGTTTTTTGCGTCTGATCTGTTGAGTTTTGTACATTTCACTCAAACTACATTCCATCTAATAGAAAATTGTCCCCATGAAATAAAACAAAATATACATAAAAAAAAATAAAAGCTTAATAAATCATTGATTTAATTACTTCAAGATTTATTGATTTTTCCCCCAGATCTATTTATTTTTTTCCAATACTTATTAATTCATTTATTGATGGAATTTCATTCTGACACTTTAGTAAAGCTACTTTACATATTAAAGAGTTTTTATTTCAGGCTCTTTTTATTTCAGGTTCTTTATTCAAATGAGGGCTGGAGTTTCTGATCTGGTCAGAGTTTGCAGATCGCATCAACTTACTCAAGTAAGAGCAAGAAGGATTTCATCCACTCCGAAGGAACAGCAGCACAACTGCTAACTAGCGAAAGCTAAAATAATAAAAAGTATTTCTCTTTATAGTCCCACAGAGGGGAAATTTTGACTTTGCATTTAAACAATGCCTTAGGGCAGGGGTGTCAAACTCATTTTGGTTGAGGGGCCGCATACAGCTTAATCTGATCTCAAGAGGGCCACACGAGTAAACTCATTGCAAGATTAAATAGAACTAATAAATGTGGACTTGTTGATTTTTATATTAAGTTAATTTCACTTTTACACAATATATTATGAATAACCTCAGCGTTTTTGAGAAAAATATGTGCAATTTCAACAATACTCAGTTAAACATGTACTTGTGCATTATGCATAAGAACTGATCACAGTGATTATACAATGTTGAAAAACATTTATTCACATTTTTTGGAACTTAAAATCACTGTCCTGCATGACAAAATACATCAAACAGATAAAAATTAAGAAATTATTTGAATTTTTCCACACCTGAAGCTTAATCTGCTAATTAAAACACAGCGCCCTTCGTGGACAATATAGGAACTGCATATTTTCAATTAAATGAAGTGCATGTTTTTTTTCAATAATTGTTTTATCATTCTCTTCCTTTTAGCTTGTCCACTTGTGAAAGTCAAATCTGATGAGCTCTTTTATGGCATCTTATTGCCACATTGCCAGACAGGACACTGAAAAAAAAAAACAAAAAAAAAAATTTTTTTTTTTTTTTTTTTGTTAATAATGATAATGCATTTAGCCACAGGGCCAGACTAAATTGTTCGGCGGGCCGGATCCGGCCCGCGGGCCGTATGTCCCCCCCCCCCCCCCCCCCCGCCTTAGGGAGTAGCGTGCCAGCATGAACGAGATGGGAAAGTTCAGTGATCATGCTGTTCAGGAAGGAGACCGGTTTTGTGTCATATATGAAAAGGTTTTCTTACAAAACAGAAAATCATAATGGAGCTTAAAGTGGAAATTTATGGAAGAAACTCATGCCTACCTCCATCCAATCAGAGACTCATTTGCCTCCGACGCAGGCCAATCAGCTTTGAACTGCTCCTCCATGAAGCCAATCAGCGTCCTGGGTTCATCTTAAAGGAACTTTGAATCCACATCTCAGCCTTCTGCCAGCGGGCGAGCAGTCGCTGCGCAATGTCTGGTTTGGACTCTGATGACTGGATTCAACCCACCTCCATCCCCTTCTCCACCATCGTAGCAAGCTCCACTTGGCTTTCCTATGGTCCTCCTTCAACCTCGTCCCTATCAGAGTGTAATTCCTCCCGGACTCTTACGGAATTCCGTGTCGCTCCTTAAAATGGACCGGCAGAAAACTGCCATGTTGAGCCTGGTTCTGTCAGAGGTTTCTTCCCAAAGGGGAGTTTTTCCTCTCCACAGTTGCTTCATGCTTGCTCATCATGGACAGTTCATGCAAACCTGTGTTTATCAAGTTGGACATCTAGCTCAAACAGATCATCATATGGACTGAACAAAACTTCGTTTATCTCCACTCCACCATCAGTTTCAGGCCTGGGGGGGAACATCCCTATTCTCATACACCTGCTTATGCATATTGAAGTATAATTCAGCGTAAATGTTTCCAGCCGAGGTCTGAGGGCCAAAGTCTTAAAATATTGTATCAATAAATTCTTCTAATTGTCTCTTCTTTCCGTGTGAGTTTTTCAGAATGAAATAAAAGCACAGGACATTGTGGAGATGCTAGCTGAAGTTGGTGAGAGTGTTAGTATCCACAGAGTCTTGTAACAACATGGTCTGAAATAACACACAGTGACAAAGATCTTATTTTTTGGAAAATGGTTCTGTGTTCTGACTTAACAAAAATTGGAGTGATTGGCCAAAACGACAAAATGGGTATTATTGCAAACCTGAGAACACCATTAAGTATGGGGGTGGCACCATCATGTTGTGTTTTGTGAGCCTTGAAAAAGAGAGGAGTGACAATCATGGATTTATCGAAACTGACAATATCCTGGCAAAAATAGAGAAGAATAAAAAAGAGGGTAGAAGATAACATCTTAGGAGTCTGGTTCTACACCTGCAGAAAGAGAGACAGAAACAACTGCAGAAAAAAAGATTTTGAAAGATCGAAATCACTCCCTATGCTACAATGAAAATTATGGTTTAACCTAGAATTAATAGCTTATTCTGTGACAATGATCCCCAATAAACCATCATTTAACCCCCCTCCCCATGCTGTTCCAGTGAAACAGAAGGAAATGAGGACGTTTGTCTGTGGGAAGCTTGGCTTAATAGCAGCAGCACCCTGCTGAGGGGGCAGTTCATGGTGTTTGTAAAAGTCTGAAATTCCTCATGGCTTAATCGTACAACAAGTCTCCACCTCTTTAAAATACTTAATTTCTATGTGTGGACTCACCTTAAATATTTTAAGATATTTTATCTAACAGTTTACAGCACTTATTTAAAATGAGTATTAACAACAAATTGATGAGAACTGAGTTCTGCTTTTTAAATAAACTGAATGTTGCATTTTACAGTGAACCCTGAAACAGAAGAGATAAGGGGACCTGCCTTAGAAAATCTCCTGAGTCTCCAAGCCATGTTGGAGTGGCAAGTAAGTTTTAACACAAGCCTCACATGATTCATCATCCTGTTTTATCACCGTTTGAAAAATAATTTGGTTAATTCTGTATCATAAGCACTGCTTTTATTTGTTTTATAACAGGTGGACATTATTAGAAAGGGAATGATACATTGTGTTTATCCAGTATCAATAGACCCTTTAAAACAATTGTTCACTTATGAGTATTTTAAGTACGATACTGTGTAAATTAAGTTGTACACTACTTGGTGGCTACAGGTTTACAACACAGTTTCCCTTTAAACTGGTTAAAAACTAAATGTGAGATGAAATGGGGAGCAACACACAACAAAAACAACCAAGAATCTCTTAAATTTCATGAACAATTTGTTTTGTTTAATTTTAAAGTTTTAATTTATTGTACTGAATTGTTTCCAAAGCAACATTTAGTAAGTAAACGACTTCTTCAGAAAACTAACAGACAGGTACTATGTCTCCTACTGAACCTGGGTCTGTTTAGAACTACTAAAGGTGAACATGGTTCAGGGACACAATTCATTCTCACAGATAAGAGTTTGTTGAGGTGGAATTTAGTAACTGAATGATTTAGCAGTACTTTTTACATATAATCTATCCAAACCACCCAATAAAAAGAAACTATAGTGGTCCTTTATGTAGCAGAACTAAAGCCAGTCTGTTATTTATTTAATTTATTTATTTTTTCTCTTTTATGCTCTGTTTCCTAAAACCTACAGTCAGGCATGACAGAGGGGACTGAGTCGGGCACTGCTGGTTGTTTCTTCATGTAAAAGGGGTGTTCTCCTCTCCCCTGTTGCTCTATATATTTCAAGTGTACACATATTTTTGTGTAAAAATGTGGTGATTTTTTTGGGGTTTTTTTTGTAAACTGCCCTAAGATTATATTTGTTGTGAACTGGTGCTGCATAGATAAACTGAATTGGTTACAATTTTACAGTAAGGCTCCCCTTGTCGATGGCTAAAAATAATTTATAGATATGTTATTAAATGATCTGTAAACACTTTATATTTCATTTACAAGTGTTTATTTTACATCAACTATGGGCAACCACGAAACAAAACTGACCGTTTTTTGCCATTTAGTGAGCCTAATCGGTTCAATTATATATTTCATCAAGAGTTGCTTGTATGTACCGTGTAAGCACAAACCAGTCAGTTTTGTCTCTCGGTCGCCCTTGATTAATGCATGATAAACACTTATGAATGAGTTATAAACTGTTTACGGATTCATTTATAACACATTTCTGAACTGATTATCAGCTATCTATAAGGGGAGTCTTATTGTAAAGTGGTAACCTGAATTGAAACAGTATTGAAATAGTCTGTAGAATACTTTACTTTATTTTCAAAATACTTATGTAGAGTGAAATGTTGGTGATGTGGTGAAAAGAGTGTTTGAAAAGAAATCGCACTTGTGGGTAGGGTCCATATGAAAATCTTTTTACTATCCCTCTGAGTCATGTTGGTTAGGTTTGAGACATTTGTACAGGTAACTATTACAGACATCAAAAATAAGTTTTTAGAGTTTATTGATATAAAGGAATGAATTAATGATTCTTCCAGGGTCACAGGAGTAATCCAGGGCTGCACTAAGGAGGAATGGGAAGTTGTTATTATATAGATAGGATGTGGTTGAGATGTCTTGAAAGTTGTGGTTTAAGTGGTGGTGGATTTATGATAGAGAAAGGTGATTATACCCACAGAGGCTAAGATTAGCAGCTAAGTGGTCCTTGTTGGTAATGATTTTCTTAGTCTTCTGGGAGGAGACTTATGTCACAAAGGAGCATTGGAGGGTGGACAGGCAGGTAAGTAATGGTGGATGGTTGTAGAGGGGTCCCGACAGCATGAACTATGGAAGGAGCAGCCATAGTGAGGAGAATCACGGAGGGATTCTTGTGGTGAGTTATTCAACAACCTGTGGGAGCAAGGAGGCATAGCACTGGAATCTAGGTAGAGATCACAACCTAGGAAACTAGTTTCCTGGACACAAGACATAAAAGGGGTAATTATGGAAGATCAAGGAATGCAGGAGAAGAGAATTAGTGGGCCCGATTACCACTCATGGAACAAAACAATCTGCCGTCTTCCTGCACCCTGCAACCAGAGGTGACGGCAAAAACTCACCAACCTGATCACAGCCCTGTGAATGTGATATTCTGCCAACCTCCCATGTTGCTCATTCTTCTATTGACTCTTATGTTTTTTTGTTTGTGGAATTTGATTAATGATGATATATGTGTGTACAATCATATGAAAGTGTTTATGTAAGCAACTGTATTGAGTGATTCTGTTCTAGTTATGTGGAAGAGGTCAGCCCTGGCAGAGGTGTAATTGACACCATGACTTTGGAAAAAAAAGGTAGTTTTCTTTTTTCATTTTTTATGTATTATTTTTGTAATATGTAGAAGAATGTTTACAACATGTAACATTGTTAAACCTTTTAGTATTTATATAATCAAGTAGATGGGTTGAATTGTAAACATATATATTCCCAACTCCTTATGTATTCATCCTTATCTTATACGGAATCCCAGTTCTATTCAATTCAATTTTATTTATATAGCGCCAATTCACAACACATGTCATCTCTAAGGCACTTTAATTCAATTCAATTCAATTCAATTTTATTTATATAGCGCCGAATTACCAAAGTCAAATTCAACCAAATCATACTGATTGGTCAAAAGAGTTTCCTTTCTAAGGAAACCCTGTAGATTGCATCAAGTCTTGACAAACAGCCTTCATACCTCATGAACGAGGGCTGAGCTTGTGGACAGTTGTCTGATTTGTCAATGGCTTTGCAGCAATCTCTCATACTGAGCATGCATGAGGTGACAGGGAGGAAAACCTCCAGCAGAACCGGGCTCAGCATGGTCATCTGCCCCGACCGACTGGGGGTTAGAGAAGACAGAGTAGAGACACAAAAGCACATCTTGATCCAGGTATCCTTTCTATGTTATATGGTAATAGCGGATGATTTGTCTCCTCTGGATGATGTCACAGCTAACAGAACGCCAGACCAGGTGTACCTACTATGAAGAATAACATGACAGAGAACAAGAAGTTAAGAGTTGAAATAACAACAAACTCTGCAAATTGGAGAACAGTATAAGAACTCCGCAGAGTGAGAAAAATAGACCCTGATGACCTCCAACTGCCTAGGCCTATAGCAACATAATTACAGAGATAGCTCAGGATAACCTAAGCCACTCTAACTATAAGCATTGCCTGATAGCTAAAGGATCTGCCTCCCATTCTACTTTTAGAGACTCTAGGAACGACCTGTAGACCTGCAGTCTGAAAGCAAAGTGCTCTGTTAGTAACATACAGGGTAATCAGATCTCTGATATATAATGAAACTTGATTATTCAAGGATTTAAACATGAGAAGGAGAATTTTAAATTCTATTCTTGATTTAACAGGAAGCTAATGAAGGGAAGCTATAATTGGAGAAATATGATATCTCTTGTTGATTTTCATCAGAACCCTTGCTGCAGCATTTTGGATCAGCTGAACTGCATTTTGTAAACTTCCTGGTTGTAAAGAATTACAATGGTCATGCCTTGAAGTAACAAATGCATGGACTAGTCTTTCAGCATCACTCCTGGACAAAATATTTCTAATTTTGTCAATACTACTGAGGTGAAAAAAGGAAACCCTTGACATGTGTGTAATATGGGATTTAAATGACATGTCTTGGTCAAAAATAACACCAAGATTTTTTACCTTATTACCAGAGGCCAAGTTAATGCCATCCAGATTAAGTGATTGATTAAGAAGTTTCTTTTTTGAGGACTCTGGCCCAAAGATGATAACTTCTGTCTTGTCAGAATTTAAGTGCAGGGAATTTAAAATCATCCAGCTTTTGATGTCATCAAGACATGACTGTAGTCGAAGTAATTGATTAGATTCATCAATATTCATAAATACAGCTGAGTGTTATCAGCACAACAGTGGAAATTAATCCCATACTGTCTGATAATTTTACTAATTGGAAGCATAGTAAAGAGATTTGGCCCAAGGACTGAACTCTGTGGTACTCCACAAGTGACCCTTGAGTTTGAAGAAGATTTAATATTAACTGACTGGAATCTGTCAGACAGATAAGATTTAAACCAGCCTAATGTTTCCCCTTAATCCCTACAGTATGTTCAAGACTTTCTAGGAGAATATTGTGATCAACTGTATCTAACAGAACAAGTCCAGACACAAGTCCATTATCTGAGGCCAGGAGAATATCATTAGTGACCCTTACCAGAGCTGAATCAGTGTTATGATGAGCTCCGAAGCCAGACTAAAACTCTTCAAATAAGTTATTACTTTGTAAATGTTCACATACTTGATTAGATACTACTTTCTCAAGAATTTTAGATAGAAAAAGAAGATTACATGTAGGTCTGTAATTTATTAGGTTGTCTTGATCAAGAGAGGGTTTCCTAAGTAAAGGTTTAATAACAGCTGCTTTAAAAGGCTGTGGTACATATGCATTTACTAAGGATAGATAAATCATATCTAAAATAGGGGCATTAATCAAAGGGAATACTCCCTTACATAACTCATTGGGATTGGGTCTAGTTGAAGGTTTAGATGAAGCTAAAATTTTAGATAACTCAGAAAGCTCTATTGCGTCTAAATAGCTCAAACACCAATCAGGTTTTAAAGATTCCTCAAATGCTGCCTCACATACTGAGGATGAGGTAATCATGTTTGGGAGGATGCCAATGATTTTATTTTAATAGAATAAATTTTATTTATAAAGAATCCCAAAAAGTAATTACTGCAAAAAGCAAAAGGAATGGATGGATCAACAGACCTTTCACTCTGGGTAAGTTTGGCAACTGTACTAAAGAGAAACCTAGGATTAATTTTATTCCTCTCTATTAATGATGAAACATTTTCTGCTCTAACTCTGTGAAGGGTCTATTTATACAACAGCAGACCGTTTTTCCAGATTAGATGGGTTTCCTGTAGATGTGTAGAGCGCCATATCCTCTCCAATTTCCTAACGTTCTGCTTCAAAGAACGCAGCTCTAAATTAAATCAGGGAGCAAGCTTCCTGTGAATAATCGGCTTCTTTTTCAAGTGGGCTACATTATCCAATGCAAAACGCAACAAAGAAGTGACACCGTCAACAAAGGCATCAATTCGTGAATAGGACACAACATTGCCACCATCTGCTGGGTATTTCTGTGATACTGGGGAAATTATAAGAGGGGCAGACTCATTCAAGTTTGATACAGCATTTGATACAGTAAGAGTTGGTAGGAAGCAAGGACCTTCCTGACTGCGAAAGAGTGAGGAGCTCAAGGAGAAGGTCAGTTTCCCCACAGATACTGAGTCTGGTAGAGGTTTGGATGGCTTTGGAAGTTGGACAGGCAGAGAAACTGTGATGATTCCAAGTCTCCAAAAGGAAGGCACCAAG
Source organism: Fundulus heteroclitus (assembly GCF_011125445.2). NCBI lineage: Eukaryota > Metazoa > Chordata > Actinopteri > Cyprinodontiformes > Fundulidae > Fundulus > Fundulus heteroclitus. Next base: position 3,870,865 of record NC_046374.1, on the reverse strand, counting down.
AGCAGACTGTATATTCACAAAAGTTGAGCTTTGAAGATCTTCCTCCGATCAGGAAGGGAACTAGGAAACAATGAAGCAGGGCGAGTACCCACAAGGACTTCAGAGCAATTCACACTTGGTAAGCAAACAATCTGACATCTCCGCTCTGGCTCCTGCTCATTTTGAATCCTCTGAATTATTTGCACACGAGGAACACCTGTGAAAGCTGTACCTACAAGCTGCTTCCTGGACCCCATTTCACAAAGCAGGGTTAGTGGAAGTCCAGAGCAGGTTACCCTGAGGAATAGTATTTCAACAACTTACTCTGTGAACCAACTCTGCTTGGTATGAGGGTATTTTGGACTAACCCTGGTTTGTCTTAATTTTCTAGCTTAGATCTGGCACAAGGAAGTGTTGGAAAAGGAGTGTCCTTTGCTGGAGGAACCTGTGGACGCCAGAGTGTAAATACTCTTTTGGGTGAGGCTGATAAGACCACAGTTAAATGTCTTATCATTCTTTGCCACAGTCAATAATTTATCTTAAGCATATTCTCATTCTGCACATTGTTCATATAACACAATGATGGGACCCTCTCAGTTCTTAAAGTCTTTGTGCTGTACTTTGTTTTTATGACAACCCAGGGTATACAGAAATGTATCCCAGAGGTTTCAAGGGTAGATCTCCACTAACCCTGCTTTCTGAAACAGAAACCAGTGAAGTGTATGCAATGGTTTTTGTTCTGATTGACTTGTCTTTCTTTATCAGAACATAAATACAATTAAACAAATATTTATGAAAACATATCAACTGTCAGGGTGTGAATGTGTGTCTGAATGATTGAATGACTAAAACTGTAGTGTGAAGCGATTTGGAGGTCGTCAAGACTAGTTAAAGCACTATACAAGTACAAGCCATTTACCATTTTATTGTATTTTGCTTATTTTCTATAACAAAAGAAAACAATGTCACAACAAGATGCTATCACTGATTGACAGTACCTTGATAGCAAAAAAAATACCTTTTTGTTATTTTAGATCTGTTCTGGGTATATGTTTTAACGGTAATATTTTCTATGACCCCCCCCCCCCCCCTCCCCCCATTTAATTAATATTTTCTATTCAATCTTTACATTCCCGGACTCATATGCACCATTATTAATTTTTAGCAATACAGATTGCAAAAATTCTGTTGGGTCCTGGCATTTTTGATGTCCCAATTACAATACAGAGACACAATTTTAAGACGTAACCTATACTGTCCTAATCGTACAATTTTTTTGAGAGGCACCCTCTGAGAAGTCTGCAGCAAGGTCCTCTAAGGGGCCTGGCAGTGGAGATAGGCACCTGACAGTGGAGGTCTGCAACAAGGTCCTCTTGGATTTTTTGCACGCTTGTAGCCTACGTGCTCAAACACTTATGTGCACTTCGACCAAGTACCCACTTCATAGAGGAGAGTAGGGTATAGTGTGAGTATTGGGACTGGGACAAAAATGGAGATTATCCGGACAATCTTTGGTTTCTTCAATAAGTATAGACTATATTATATATTTGTTTTAATGTAAAGGTATCATGTGTTGGAATGTGTAGAATCATGACTTTAAGAAATTTTACTTTTTTGGTGCTATGACAGGATTGTGTGAGGATCATTTAAATATTATCTATTAGTTGCAGTAATTACCGTTGCAGTAATATCAAACTAACAGTTTTTCAGATAAAGTCTACTGCACTGCTAATTCACTTTTTGTGAGATAATCATAATTATAACCAGAAATCCCCCCAAAAAATAAACATGAAGTTTAGAATATAGAATAAAAAAGAAACATCTTTATTGTCCCACAATGGGGAAGATTGGGAATAACAAATCCTGTCACCGAACAAATCATAAGTAAAATTTGTCACTTTTTATATATTTTGGCATGTAGACTACATTTTTCGGACAATTGGACGGTTATTATTCTCTTCAAATTGGCGGAACGGAGCCCATTTCTGATGGTGGCTGAGACACACAGTGGTTGTAGAGGTTACATTTAATCATACCAATGTTGTTTGCTCCAAGTGAGATGTATCAGATCTTTTTGAATGTGACTTTAGACTTTATATTCTCTCCTGCTCCCAACAAACTCAATGTTTACAACAAACTACTTGTTGCACGGGTTCTTGATCTGATCAAGAATCATTTACACTCTTACTGTCTTCTATTTTAACTTGAACATTGCATTTTTACCTGAATATGCCTTATTGCGTATTAAAGGCATACTATGCAACATTTTTCAGTTAATTAATGTGTTCTATACCGTTTTGGATGATTACAGTAAATGAGTCATTTCAGGTCGAACAAAGGTTTTCTCGGCCGCCCTGGTGGTCTGTGGGGGAAATACCGTACTTGGCAAGAGCCCTCGGCCTGCACCCACAGGCTCAGAAGTCTTGTGCAAGACCGCGAGAGTCGGTCTTGCTTTACGGCGAGAACTCCATGTGTTTTTGCCCTGCCATTCACTATATGCACGCACGAAAGCAACGTCAAATAAACATGCAAGCATATCAAGTTTTATTATTATTATTATTTTATTTTTTTAATTTTTTAATTTTTTAATTTTTTATGTTGGCGAGGCGGTAGCGTGAGTTTGACGAGGCGGCCGCCTCGCCAAGATAGCGCTGCGGGAAACCCTGATGTTCATACTTTCACTGTGTTAGTCATTGTTTGTACTGCCGTTTTTTCCACTTTTCGTTGCGTTTGCCTGTCTGCTAAGCTCAAAACAACCGCGCCTGGCTTGACAGAGAAACCAGAACAGCTGAGCATCTTTATGACAGTGCACTTTTACTTTCGCCCTCTGGGGGGAGCCTCGCTGGAAAATCAATCCCGGTTGCATAGTATACCTTTAATACCTGCACATTATTTTCTCCCTTTCTGATAAAAAATTTTTCTACTGCTTTACAGCTTATCTTTAAATTAGTATTTTACAGGACCCTTAAATAAGAAATGGCTCCACCATCATGGAGGGAATCAATCATCACACTTCTACCAAAAGAAGGCAGTGATACGGAACAATATAAAAACTGTATTCCTATAATTTTTCTAAATGTGGATAATAAAATATATACCTCAATCATTTGTAAAACAATTGATTCCTTTCTACTAGACTAGATTGATGTAGATAAAACAGGTTTGATTTTAGACCGCCAAACCCAAGATAATATAATGAGAGCGCACCATTGACAAAGAGGGAAAAGATTGAGGAAAAAACACAGGGATTAGCACAGTGTTAATTAGCTCGGAGAAAGAAAACGTAATCTAAGCTGTGTGTTCGTGTCTGAGGTATTAAAATGCATTGGATTTAAAGATAACTCAATCTGGTGTAGAAAAACAGTGTGTTTTAAACTTACATCCAGAATCAAGGTGAATGGTTGCTTATCAATCAGAATACAGCTGAAAAGACTAAATAAGATGCAGGTTATCCCCAATACTCTTTGCTCTTTATACTGAGTCCCTTACACAAGCAATAAGACAAAGTCCAAACTTATGAGGTGTTACACTAGCAGGCAAAGAACCAACTGATTTTAGCTCTTGAATACAAATTATAGAAATGGACGTCTTTCGCAGAATCCACTTTCCCAGAAGATTCAAAATGCGGGATAAAATAATTCCAAGATTTATATGGAATGGAAGAAACCATGAATAAAATATGCAACTTTGAAACCCCGAAAAATAGAGGAGGGATGGCCCCACTTGAAAGAATATTTTTCACTAGCTCAATTAAGACCCCTCACTTGCTGGTTTAGACCGGAGTATTAGTTCCCTTGGAAAGAAATTGAAAAACAAATACGTGGTTTTTAAAATTAAAATTTTTGTAGACAACAAGCAGCTGACAACTTCTCTCAAGAACAAAATGAATCAAATGGGGAAATTCACACTGGAAACATGGTACTATATAATAGAAAAATATAATTTAAAAGAAAGGGTCCTTCTACTTAAATGGTTTAGATATGATACTAATTTCAAACCAGTTGTAAACAATGGGAAATTAGATAAATCACTGTCATTTTTAATTTTTTGAAAAAATGGACAATTACTGAGTCAGGAATTAAAAAATCAGGAATTAAAGTCAAAGTATAATTTAGGAGGAAAGAACATATATGTCTGAAAAGGTTATCCTGGCTGCAAGTAAAAAGGCAATTAAAAAAAAAATGATTGAAGCCAGATCTGCCTTATAAAGAGGATTGGATCAGAATTGTGAAGAGGATCTCAATATTAGACAAAACAACAGGTAGTGTTAGTTAAATGGATCTAGGTATGCTAAACAGTGGGGGAAATGTGCCCTATAGTGGCAAACCATAATGTAAAAGCAGTACTGTCATATGATTTATCCAAATTGTTGTTCACCAATAAAAAGGTTAAAAAAATTGCTTTTCATTCATATTATATAATCTAGTGTGTAATTCTACTGTACTATGTGCCACTGCGGGACAAAAAAGACATTTCTATTCTACGCTATTCTGTTCTATTCTAATTTGTAATCTGTCTCTTGAATATTTTAACATTCTCGAGATAAGTTTTCTTACCTGAAGAAGAGTTATCTTCTTCAGGTAAGATATTAACTTCTCATAGCTTTTCGTTGGAATCCACTATATAAAACCTACCCTAACACTTTAATATTGACGCCTTGTGCTGAAATATAGGCTACCATGGAAACCGACCTCTGTGCAACATTTCCTTGGTAAATAACCTGAACACAGACAAGAGGCTTTTATTTTGACATTGTCCGGAAGTCGTCTGGTGTCTCCCACATCTATCGGCTGTCGGTCTGGGCCGTCGGCAGATCAAGTTGCAGAGCGGCATTTGCGCTCTTTGGTTCCAGTCAGGACCTCGGGCTGTCAACGCGTTGCAGCTCCGTGTGGATGTGCGGGGCTGCTCTGGGTTCATGGCCTGTACTGGCGGTGGATCAGCTGCAGCTGAACACTCCGAGATGATCCGAGCTTTCCGCAGCTGCAGAGTAACACCGGCCCGGGAACGCAGCGATGTTTTTCAGACGGAGAGCCAGGTAACGTTTGTCTGATCGCACTTTGACGGGAGAAGGGGGGGGGATAGGATTGAAAGCCGAGCACAACGGTGGCTTCTGGATGCACTGGTTGAGCTGGAGAGGAGTGCTTGGGCTGACTGGCTGTGGTCGTGCAGCGGAGGGGGATGGAGGATGGGAGGAGATGTGGGTGGAGGGCTGGAAGGGCCCCCTTACACACAAAGGCCTTTCTTCTGATACTCTCTCTCTCTCTCTCTCTCTCTCTCTCTCTCTCTCTCTCTCTCTCTCTCTCTCTCTCTCTCTCTCTCTCTCTCTCTCTCTCTCTCTCTCTCTCTCTCTCTCTCTCTCTCTCTCTCTCTCTGTGGGCTGGTGTGTGCAGTGTTGTGATGAGTGTTAGGTTGATGGTGTGTGTATTTGTGTGGCTTCTGTTTGCATATTGTGCCAGTCTGTAAAGATGTGATGGTAGCTGCAATGTTAGCACTGTTTTCCATTTGTTTGTGTCCCAGTGGAGGAGCAGGGCTTCAAGGCCAGTCAGTCTGAGTTCCTCATTCTGTTCAGTCTACTTTTATCTTCACATTCCATCTGTAACTTACTGCCACCTCTGGTGTATTTAACAGCACTCTATGTAAGACTTTCAGTTGCATTACGCACATATGACTATATTATCTCTAAATTAAAGCAACTTATTTACTTTGATGCTCAGATTTCTTCACAATTTACATAAACTTCTGATTCATGTGCTAAAAATTTATGGCCGTTGAGTAAAAGCTTGATTTGAAAGGTGAAATACCATGCTGGCATTAAGGCATAACATATATGCCGTCCTTTTGGTGAAAAAGAATACGTGCCGGTGTTCTGTCAGGTCAGCATACCCCGTCAGACCAGCTTACCCATAGTCTTATACATGTGCGAACATGGTTGCGCATGCGTAAGACTGCACAAAGTTGCGAACACTTGGAGAAGCCGTCAGATCGCAGACCCCACTTTTCTGAGATATTTAAATGTAAAAAGTGTCAGCTAAATTAATTTTATGTAGTTATACAGTAGAGTTGGTTTTGTACTGTGAGTTATCTCTAATAAACCAGATAAGTTTCATTGGCATTTGGGTATTTATTTTAAACCATATGACAATAAACTTTGGTTGCACAGATGCATCACTTTTCAGATCAGCATAAGCTTAACCGTTGTATGACAGTCTGACAGGGTAGCTGCTACGTCACGGTGTCAAGTAACTAAACTGTTTGTTTATCATGTCACACATAAATAAAGTAATCTAGTAAACTTCGTCTAATTTCTGCTAAAGGTAGCGCATGCGTATTGAGAGCTGCTTGCTCTCTACCTGTATGCCCTACCTAAGCGGCAAAAGGGGCGTTGCTCTTGAGTCGGTGACGTCACGTGCGCGGTACGCCATTGAACCGACTCAGGTCCACCCCTTAGTAATGGGGAGTCGTTAAGTTCATTGTTGGCCTGCAAATTAAACAGGAAACTGGTCCACGCCTCTGCAATGGGGAGTCGTTAGGGTCTCTAAAATAGGTCATTAAGCAACAGCACTTAAAAGATATATTTTCGAATTTTTTGATAATTATTGATACTGATATATATGATATATGATTTCTGTTTTATTGATGTCCTATTTTTCTGTATCGTCCAGCCCTATCTTGTTCTAACAGCATTATGGGATGAATCTTAGTTCTGTATTACACTCTCAATTGTTGCTTTTTATTTATTGTACTTTATTTGTTTCCTCATTTTAATACCGCTTAAAATCAGTAATTTTTGTTGATTTTCCTCCATGATAGATAAAACACAGTTATCTTATGTGGAAGTATGCACAATTGTTGGGGCAAAATTAGTTTAATGTTTTTTCAAGGTTTTAATTTCTTCTTTAATTGCAACTGTTTTCAAAACATCAATGTTGAGAAGTTATTTGAGAGATAAAGAGAAATGCACTGACACTGTATACTGTTCAGTACAGGGGGTTAGGTTAGGGTTAAATTCCTCAAATGGCTAGAATCCCATCAGGTTCCCTGTGGGATATGCTAATGCGAGCCCTTTTGGTGCCAGGTGAACATCACAACCTCGATTGTTTTACTCAGCTTTCCCTCCCTCATCCAAAACACCTACATCCACTTGAATGTACAGCAAGTGTTTTTTTTTCCAAAACAAATTTGTTTAAAAAAATAAATAAAAAGGGTTATACTTTATCAACAATTAGGCTAAAAGCTGTAAACCATGTGAAGGTCAAGGAATGGGCAGGTACAGACTGCTAGGGAAAGCTGGAGGAAATCCGGAACATGCCGTACCCTGGAAAAATGTCCTGTATGCTGAAGGGTAACAGGGTTTCCACTACATGTATTTGATCATGGCGCACCGCCACACTAAAATGAAAGCTGCCACACCTTCAGAATGAATTAGAAAATATGTTATAACAATGTAAAGCTTATGATATAGCATAGGTACTGTACGTTTGCATTCCTATTCTAATCATAATCAGAGTTTAAAATGAAGTTAAATGTCATGAGATGCTAAATTATATTTTATTTTGAAAAACCAACATCTCCGGCTCCTCTCTGTCTAGCTGTTAATGTATGCTGCTAATGTATGAAGCTACTGATGGCTACTGCGCACAGCTGTCGTGCAAAGAAATCTAGTAATTTTTCTCTGTTTTTGACGATGTAGCAGCTTCACCTGAAAGTAGCAATCTGTTGTTACTATCTCAAGACAGCTGAGCAGCTAGACCTGTGTGAGGTCCAGCTATTCCTCAGCGGTGTCTCACAGGCACAGGCAGCTGTCTTGTCTTGAAAGCCCTGCATGCAGTCAGAGCAAAGAGAGCAGAGAGGAGAGCTGCTCTGTTTTCACATTGCAAATGTATAACGCATGCACAAAGCTGCTGCTGATTCCGCCCTGGATTACAAAGCGGGATATAAATATAAATATATAAATATAGTTTTTATTCTAATCTCTTTTTTCTGAAACTCTGCACTAAAATAATTCCTTGAATTTGACTCATGCATAGCTTGATTTACTTATTCAGCTTGTTCAATGTGTGTGTCTCTGTTTACTATCTTTTTGATAAAATTAGAGGTACATAGTGAGGATCCAGGCAATGTATAAAAATTCATACATTATTTCATAAAGTAATGTTAACGTATGTTGCAATTCAATGACCCCCCACCCTTTTTTTGACCACCATGCTTAAAAGAAATCCTAGAGCAAACCCTGAGTAAAATTTATGAACTCCACATCTACTAGCAGCAGCTTCTGTGATGCATACAACCTGAAAATTGTAAATAATCCAGATAAATTAGCACAACTAGCACACTAGAAATGTCATTTTATACAAATGAAATTAAAAAAGGAAACCTTTCTTGTACATAAAATTACAAATAAAAGCTCAAGTCCCTGTGTTTTTTTTTTATTGTCTTGGAAGCTAGCAAGGATAACGCACACTAGATGGCTGCACACTATCTGACAGTATCATGTGCAACTGCTGTATTTTAACTGGATGATCTGAGCTCGGGGCTGCAGCAGTTGTGCCCCACAACTGTCTTCTGAGGGCATGTCCATAGTGATTTCAGTAGCTCATTATTTAAACAACTGTTGGTGGTAGCGCTAGGTATTGAATCAAATTTTGAGAATCAATTTGATTCCGATTTTCAAGATTTAGAATCGATTGTTTTCAATTCAATCCGATCTCAAGTTAGATTATTGAGATTAAAAAGATTTTTAGTTGTTACTTGAATTTCCTGTAGTTATGCAACATATTGATACTGCTAACATATTAACATCCAGCAGCAAATTAATAAAGTAATGGTAGCTGTAAATAAAACAATGGTGGCAGTTGTAAGGACCAAACCCTCTCCCAAGCATGCTGTGGGGCAGAATACCCAAACAGATCCAGGGTAGAAAACAGAGGACACCAGAGATATCTACAGCTTGCTATTTCTATTCAATTCAAAAACACTTCAGTGTTTGTAAAACACTTACAAATCAAAAGGTACACTAAATTTGGACACCAACCTGGTGCATTATTAAAAGTGTGACATTAAAAATTCACCTCCCGTACTGGAGCCTGAAGGCTCCTGTGATATATGTTGCACCCATGCCACCGACCACTAGGTGGAGCTTGGCGCTATGTTTTCTTCCCGCTGAGGTCTCAGTGCAGAAGAAGAACTAATAAAACAGACTAACATGGCTATTAAAGGAGAAGTCCGGTCAAAATCAGAATTCAAACTGCTGAAAGTACTTTAAATATAAAACTACTACATACTGTGCAAAAAATTATACGTTTTTTTAATTATGAATAATTTTCATTTAATCATGTTTATGTGGAGGAATCCATCTTGGTCAAGAATAGTACTGTCACCTCCCATTTTTTGACGTCACTCGGCGGACCCGCAGTTGAGCAAGTTTCAATGCTCTGTTTATCACGGCACACTATTTTCCAACATGGCGACGATTGGTGCTCTGTACGAAGCAGAGAGTGATGAAGTACTTAGTGACAGTGATGAGAGTTCCGTGGAGCTATCATCATCTGATAGCGATATGGATTTTTTTAGAAGAGTTTCTTGACAGAAACCGGACTTTTGACGGAATCCAGCGTACTTATTTCCAGTGCAAACTCAGTCGGGTCCTACAGTATATATGTATACACGCGTGTGTGTGTGTGTGTGTGTGTGTGTGTGTGTGTGCGCGCGCTCCGCCGCAGCACGGCTTTGCGGCGCTGCAGCGGAGCGAGCACACACACACACACAGCGGAGGAGAGATCGCGCTGAAGTGACTTAAGTTATACATTTTCCCCCTAGTAAATAGGGCAGGTGGTCATTATTGTATAAATATTAAAATATGAAAGCGTTCCAGCACATGCTGGGGCGGAGGGATACCACATCACATGTGGTATCCCTCCGCCCCTCTGCTCGGTGACCATCCCCGCAAATTCTAAATAAAAAATTCTAAAATAAAAAATAACTTACCGAAAATCCTCGCTCTCATGTCATGTTCAAAACATTCTTCTTCAAAATGGTTGCTGCATATGACGTGTTTTCTCTCTGGCCAGAAGTTAGATGGCAAATCCGCTCTGTTCAAGTTGGCAATCCAGCAACGAGCCCGGTGGCTCATGAATCGGGAAGTTGAAATAAGCAATGTTTTTTTCTTCTTTTACCAGTTGTGTTGGAACATCCAATGGCCATGCACATGAGCATTGTTGCTGTAACAATAGCTCTTGGGAATGTCAGCGGTGAAGTCCTCTGGAAATCCGAAAAAAATATTGATGATCGCAGCTGTGTAGAACGGCTCCTATTGACTTTGCATGGAAAGCGGAGAGAAATGCTGTCGCCGCTTCCGCTTTTCCACGCCCCAGGATGTGATGTCAAACGCCCCTTACTGCCCAAATATGGGCAGTAATGTCAGCCCCCATACACAGTGATTCAGACGACAATTTATGTTTTTATTTTCTTATTGATTAAAGATAAGTTAATTAAATAACCACAAACGTATTAGTTTTAGTTATAGCTAATGATACCTTGATTTTTCCTTGTTGACCGGACTTCCCCTTTAAGCAAAAGTCGGCTCTCGGCATGCCTTACTGATAAAAACACAATATCACAGCTCCCTTATACTTACGAGCTGTGCGCAGATTTTGAGCCAAGCGGATTCCGCTCTGACGGTTTACCCTTCATAGTAGAGCGTACATTTCTTGTGACAAATTCCTATAACTCCCACACTTTTTGCCAACGGGATGAAGCGGTGAAGGCATGGTAAAATGCTCGATTAGCTTAGCATGTAGAGCCGTTTCTTTTCCAGCAGGCACCCACCAAACACCTGTCAGTACGCACAGAGAGAGGGACTGTGATGCTGCCCATCTTTGTGACCGCCTGCTTGGAGAAGCTAAGTGTATCAAGCTCGATGTCGCATATGAAACAGTTTGATGTAATACCTCTTGTCGCTGATAAGTTTATAGTGTGACACCTGGTATGCGGTCGTAAAACTTTTACTCTGTGCGTACCTGTCAGTGTTGAGTCCGCAGACTCATGTCCGCGCAAGTAATACCGGCTCAAACTTTTAAGTTTACAGTGGAAATTTTTTTTAAATCAATCTTTGGTTGTATGAATCGATCTTTAGGAATTAATATGAGGATTGATTAATAATTGGAAAATATATTTTTTTAACACAGCCCTAGTTGGTAGGCTGGCCCCAACTTCAGGGTGCCTCAAGAGGATTTTAGCCCACTGAACTTGTCAGTATTCTGGCAAAGACTTAGGCTACGATCACACTGCAGCCTGAAGTGACCCAATTCTGATTTTTTTGCCCATATGCGACCTGTATCTGATCTTTTCATGACATCTGAACATTACAGATCTGATCTTTTCAAATGGGACCTGTGTCTGTACGGCCAGGTCGCATTCATCCGACCTACATGTCATTAATACTTTACAAACGTCACTAACGGTGGACCTGGCTATGCCAAAGAGGTTGGCTAAAAAAAATAAAAAATAAAAAACAGGTTGGCTATTGTGCTGTAACAAGCACCTACTGCCAGTCAATACAGCCCCACGGCAACGCGTTTACTTGCTGCTATGGCCGCCGAAGATGTGTGTTTTTACGTGAAAAGCGCTAAAGAGATCCGTTCAGACACACATAAAGGTTGCCTTTGTCATTCGAAAATTATGAATGAAGTCCGTATCAGTAAAGCTGCTCACATCACTAAAATTTGGCTCTCTTCCTTTTCGATCTTCTTAAAAAGATTGCGTTGGTAATGTGCTGCTCTGGTTGGAGAATAACGTAAAGAACGCAATATATGCTGCAGCATTACGATCCATGTTTACTCCCGCAAACAATGAGCATGCATGCTACGTATGACGTCATCGCATCCTCCGCTGCGCATGCGGGACACTTGGGTGTATAAATGCATTTCACACAGGAGATCACATACAAGTTGCATGTATTTGGAAATGTGAACGGACACGCATTTAAATCAGATTTCACAAAAAAATCGGAATTGAGCATCAAGGCCTGCAGTGTGAACGTAGCCTTAGATATGTGTAAATAAATGTTTATATTCATGTAACATCACAGTGGTTCATATTGTTCACAAATGGACTGATATCATTTTCCTTCGACTGTGATACAAACTTGCATGCTTTAATGTTTAAAGAAACAACAACTAAGTCTCTTGTGCCTGTGCATGTTATCCGTTAACATTCTAAGCTGGTGTCTGCCTCAAGGAAATTTGACCATGGTAACACGTGATGACATTAAATATTCTTCAGCTTTATAATAGTCTTACTGGTAACAGGATTGGTCTTTATGTAATACTGCTCTATAAAGAATGATTCTGTTCAACTTATTATTTTAAGTGAACATAGAGCAACATCTGGTGGGACCAGGCCCCACTGGCCCCAAATGCAGAGATGCCACAGTATATACACACATTTTAAAAGCTCAAGATCAGCCCTTGAGGACTTATTAAACATGTGAGTTATATGTTAAATAAAAATATTCAACATGTCCGCACCACAAAATCTGACATTGTCCTCAGTCATGACAAGCTTTCAATCATCAAGAAACCACGCCTGCAGTCTGTTGCCAGTGCAAACATGTTGACTGTGGTCACCTATTTAGCTAACATACTCAGAAAGCCTTACTGTATCAAACTGTTTGATTTTCAGCTGTTGTGTGTCAGTCCAGGACCTTGTTAAAGCCAAATACTCATGCTGACTGAATTCTCTCTGTTGTTTGCATTTACATAGTTGTTTGCAACCTATAAATAAGGTTTTTGCTTTCAGTTTTCCTTTCAAAACAATTCAAAAATGCAATCATGTTCTAACCTGTCAGTAGGAGGGGAAATGTCTCTCATTCTCTGGCATTGACAACGTGTGAAAATGCTTTGTTGGTATAAAATATAAAATATAAAATGGGAAGTTGTGTATGAACATCATTGTGATAGATAAAACATCATAGTTCCCTCTTTGTAGCATTTGAGTTGTTTTAAAGTAATTACTATTTTACAAACAGACAATTATCTCTTCTCTTGTATAAATGTGGGTTAGTTCTATCACTAGTTTTCTGCTTTTATAACAAAAGAACCCCTTTCAGGTCACACTTTTAATCTGTGAGGAATGTGTGTTTAGCACGCCTTTGTGATTAACTGAAAATGTCAACATAGTATGAGGTTTGAAGCTGTCCCTTCGCTCTTACACTTCTCATCCATCTTTGGGGTGAGTCACAGAGCAGAATATCAAAGATCAAAGAGAAAGACGTCAACAGGACCATCAAGTGTATGAGTGGAAAGAAAGGTGTCAGGCCTTTATTTATAAAGCTTGCGTACACACAAAACGGGTCCCGAGACTTGCGTTTATCACTATCCACATAAAAGTTGGGATCTATAGAAAAAACTTGATGGGAAAATCTGCAGTCCTCACAGCAACTGTGACCCATATGCCTGCTCATGTTGGAGACAGGGTTATCTAGCGACATAGATGGTAAAGTGGTGCATTGCAGCCATACTGCAAGATGACCCTTCTCATATGCTCAATTTTTCCTTCATATCAAAATTTAATCATAGATAGACTTAATCATAAGCATTCAAAACCCCAGTGTTATTCATACTTGCACTGGTGAAACATAACTACATAAAGACCTTTCAAATAAATAAAAGAAATGCCCATAAGCCAACTTAAATCTTAAAAAAACTTAAATAGATGGACATAATGCTGTGCAATGGATGCATTGGCACTGCTGGAAGACCATGCAGATGGAGGAATTAGGAGGGAATAAGGGATTGAATATTTACTGGCCAATGATGATGACCAATACACCACTTCAGACTCTGAGCATTGCATTCTCCCAAAAAATGGACCACCACAGGAATAATTCAATTTCAATTAAATTTTATTTATATAGCGACCTGTCCAGGGTGTACGCTGCCTCGCGCATGGTGAACGCTGGAGATGGGCACCAGCAACCCCTGCCACCCCATGAGGGATTAAGCGGGTCAGAAAACGGATGGATGGATAGTCCACATTGTCCATGACTTGCAGCAATCCCTCATACTGAGCAAGCATGAAGCGACAGTGGAGAGGAAAACTCCCCTTTAACGGGAAGCAAAAACCTCCAGCAGAACCAGGCTCAGTGTGAATGGTCATCTGCCTCGACCGATTGGGCGTTAGAGAAGACAGAGCAGAGACACAATAAGAGAGACAAAAAAAGTACAGAAGCAGACTACATTATATGGTAATAGCAGGTGATCTATCTTCCCTCGATGGTGTCAGCTAACAGAAAAAAATTACAGAGAACAAAAAGGTAAAAGATGAAATAACAATCAAGCAATGCAAATTGGAGAACAGTAGGAGAAATCAGCAGAGTGAGAAAAATAGACCCCTCTAGTTGCCTAAGCCTATAGCAGCATAACTATAGAGATAGCCCAGGGTAACCTAATCCACTCTAACTATAAGCTTTGTCAAAAAGGAATGTTTTAAGCCTAGTCTTTAAAGTAGACAGGGTGTCTGCCTCACGGACCAAGACTGGTCCGTGAGGCAGGAAAGCAGGAACCTGATAGCTAAAGGAGCTGCCTCCCATTCTACTTTTAGAGACTCAAGGAACCACCAGCAGACCTGCAGTCTGAGAGCGAAGTGCTCTTTTAGGAACATACAGGGTAATCAGATCTCTGATATATAATGGAGCTTGATTATTCAGGAATTTATACATAAGGAGAATTTTAAATTCTATTCTTGATTTAACAGGAAGTTAATGAATGGAAGCTATAATTGGAGAAATATGATCCCTCTTGTTGATTTTCATCAGAACTCTTGCAGCAGAATTTTGGATCAGCTGAAGGCTACAAACTGCATTTTGTGGACTTTCTGAATTACAATAGTCCAGCCTTGAAGTAACAAATGCAGTGTTTCCCGCAGGAATTTACTTAGGCAAGGCGGTAAGTTTGGGGGGGGGGGGGGTTGGACGACACATTTTCCGCGGACCGACTCGCGGAGCGGGGGGTTGGGGGTAACGACACGTTTTCCGCACGCCATTCCCTGCCATTCACGCACACGCGAAAGTAACAACAACAAACCGCGTGTTAACGTCACATTTTTTGGCGGTAGCGAGAGTTTGGCGAGGTGGCCGCCTCGCCAAGATAGCGCTGCGGGAAACCCTGAAATACATGGACTAGTTTATCAGCATCACCCATGGACAGGATATTTGTAATTTTGGCAAAATTCCGGAGGTGAAAAAAGGAAACCTTGGAAACCTGTTTAATATGGGATTTAAATGACATGTCTTGGTCAAAAATAACACCAAGATTTTTTACTTTATTACCAGAGGCCAATTTAATGCCATCCAGATTAAGTGATTGATTAAGAAGTTTATTTTTTGAGACTTTGAGGTCCAAAGATTACAACTTCTGTTTTTTCAGAATTTAAACGCAAGAAATTTAAAGTCATTCAGCTTTTGATGTCATCAAGACATTACTGTAGTCGAAATAATTGCATTTATCAGGATTTATGGATAAATATAACTGGGTGTCATCGACACAACAGTGAAAATTAATCCCATGCTGTCTGATAATTGTGCCAATCGGAAATATACACTAACATTCAAAAGTTTGGGGTCACATTGAAATTTCCTTATTTTTGAAAGAAACGCACTGTACTTTTCAATGAAGATAACTTTGAAGTAGTCTTAACTTTAAAGAAATACACTCTATACATTGCTAATGTGGTAAATGACTATTCTAGCTGCAAATGTCTGTTTTTGGTGCAATATCTACATATGTATAGAGGCCCATTTCCAGCAACTATCACTCCAGTGTTCTAATGGTACAATGTGTTTGCTCATTGGCTCAGAAGGCTAATTGATGATTAGAAAACCCTTGTGCAATCAAGTTCACACATCTGAAAACAGTTTAGCTCGTTACAGAAGCTACAAAACTGACCTTCCTTTGAGCAGATTGAGTTTCTGGGGCATCACATTTGTGGGGTCAATTAAATGCTCAAAATGGCCAGAAAAAGATAACTTTCATCTGAAACTCGACAGTCTATTCTTGTTCTTAGAAATTAAGGCAATTCTATGCGAGAAATTGCTAAGAAATTGAAGATTTCCTACAACGGTGTGTACTACTCCCTTCAAAGGACAGCACAAACAGGCTCTAACCAGAGTAGAAAAAGAAGTGGGAGGCCGCGTTGCACAACTGAGCAAGAAGATAAGTACATTAGAGTCTCTAGTTTGAGAAACAGACGCCTCACAGGTCCCCAACTGGCATCTTCATTAAATAGTACCCACAAAACAGCAGTGTCAACATCTACAGTGAAGAGGCGGCTGCGGGATTCTGGGCTTCAGGGCAGAGTAGCAAAGAAAAAGCCATATCTGAGACTGGCCAATAAAAGAAAAAGATTAAGATGGGCAAAAGAACACAGACATTGGACAGAGGAAGACTAGAAAAAAGTGTTGTGGACAGATGAATCCAAGTTTGAGGTGTTTGGATCACAAAGAACGCTTGTGAGACGCAGAACACACGAAAAGATGCTGGAAGAATGCCTGACGCCATCTGTTAAGCATGGTGGAGGTAATGTGATGTGATGTGTGTGTGTGTATATATATATATATATATATATATATTAGGGCTGGGCAACGATTAAAATATTTAATCGCGATTAATCGCACTGATTAATCGCGATTAATCGCGATTAATCGCATTGTATTTACAAACTCCAAGAATGAATTCAAAAGTAGTGTAAAGAGCACTTTTATTTTAATGTTCTGCTGCCATATGAACAAAAGTGTTGTAACATTTGTAGCACTTATCAGTAACACATATTTAGTGTAAAGCTCAACTTAAACATGTAAAACAAAAAATAGCAATAATAATAAATTAAAGCTTATTGCCACTGACAGGGAATTCTCTTTATGGGGAAAAAATCTACCAAAAACAGGCAATTTCTGAGGTAACAGCAGGGAGCAGCATTACCATTTTATGTTCAATACCAAAGTTTAACTTGGCAGTGGTTACAACTAACTTGTTTCTGTCATATTCCATGCTGGAAGAACTTTAAACTGAAATGCTTGCTAACTCGATATGCTTGCGTTTATTTGACGTTGACACGCGGTTTTTTGTTGTTGCTTTCTCGCGCGCATATAGTGAATGGCAGGGGGAAAACAGGCAAAAATACATGGATACTTTGAAACGAGAAGCGACTTCACCGACGGCGTCGATGCAGACCCCCCCCCCGCTCCGCTCCGCACAAAACTTGTTCTGGCCGCCAACTCACCGCCTCGCCTCGCCTCGCCCCGCCTAAGCACCGCCTCGCCTAAGCTCGCTCGCGGTACCTGCGGGAAACACCGCCTTCCGCATGTCGGCTTTGTTTTTTTCCGGCCAGCACCTTTCTTCCTCTGAATCCGAGGCTTGGCTGACAGCAAGGTTATTGGCGCATTATCGCCACCTACTGTTCTGATTCAAACCCCTACACCGCAGCAACAGACCTTCACAAAATAAAAGCATGTGACCAACATGCGTTAACGCGCGTTAAAGAAAATATCGCCGTTAATAGTCTAATGAGTTAACGCGAAATTAACGCGTTAACTTGCCCAGCCCTAATATATATATATATATATATATATATATATATATATATATATATATATATATATATATATATATATATATATATATATATATAGTAAAGAGAATTGGCCCAAGGACTGAACCCTGTGGTACTCCACAAGTGACCCTAGAGTTTGAAGAAGATTTATTATTAACATGAACAAACTGGAATCTGACAGAAGGATAAGATTTAAACCAGCCCAGTGGTTTACTCCTAATTTCTACAGTATGTCTTTTTAGGAGAATATTGTGATCAACTGTATCAAATGCAGCACTGAGATCCAACAGGACAAGTATAGACACAATTCCATTACGCCACGCATGGGATACAAATTCTGGCGGGGATAAGTCGTTTGGCACAACGACACCTGTCGCCTGTGCTATCCTAGCGCAGCAGGTCTTGGTGATATCACAGTAAATTGGGCAAAAGTCTGGGCTATTTCTGCCCTGTGATGGACTGCCGACCTGTCCAGGTTATACCCCGCCTCTCGCCCATTGCCAGCTGGAGATAGACACCGGCACCCCTCGCGAACCCAGCAGGGATAAGCGTGTTAGAAAATGAATGGATGGATGGACTGGGCTATTTCTTTTTCCTCGCCATAAAGATCTTTGCCAACTGGCACTAGAAAATGCTATTATTGGGCTTTCTTCGTCTGGAAACAAATGTTTACAACCCTTTACGGTGATGATGTGGTTGAATGCGCTTAGCGGACAATACAGCGATCTGATTGGCTGAGCAGCAAAAATTGAATCACATGACCTCTTGGACCGGAGCGCCACAGTTTAGATTTTTTATTGGCTATAACTTATTAATGTGCAAGTGAAAACGTGGGAACATTGGTGTTTTGAGATCACTGCTATGTGTAGCAACTTATCCCGGTGGAAGAAAGTTGCCCCCTGACAGTTCATACGAAACTTCTTAAGGAGACATGATGCAGCAGCAGCTGCTCTCTGCCTTCTCCATCCTTAGTGATTCAGTGGCTCAGAGATACAAAACTAATGTCAGATCATTGTGCTAGACTACACAGATGAGACCCATTCTTTTTTTTCTGATCTTTTGGTTCGGGGCCCCTGTGTGCAGGAGATTTGTTAAAGCCTGAGTTGAAATAGAAGAATGAGAAATCATATGGATTGGGGGCAACGTTGACACTGAGATTGTCATGGTTGGATGGTTCTGTTATGGGATCTTCACACCTGCAGCTATGGTTAAACTGGCAGGGCTTTCCAAACAGTACACAGACTATTGTATAACACACAGGATAGCAGGTTGTTGCATAGCTGAAGGTATCCTAGGTCTAGGTGTATCACTTTGGTCATTGTTGGTTGGTTTTTTTTAACTTGTTTTATTTTATTTTTGTAACAACAATAACATTTTCATCACAATTGCATTCTGGTGTCTCTCACAGATATATACTGCTAAAAAATAAAGGGAACATTTAAACAACACAATGTAACTCCAAGTGTTCCCTTTATTTTTTGAGTAGTTCATATATTTTGCCTTTAAAAAATAACAAGAAAAGATGAGACAGCAATAGTCTTGGCAAACGATATGACAATGAAAACAATACAGAAAGACAGAGATAACAAAAAGAAGAAAAGGACAAGAAAAAGTAAGATAAATAAGTAAAACAGACAGTTAAATCCCCTCTAAACAAAAATGGTTCACACATCCCCAAGCACAATGGTATGTCATACCGGTCCAAGAGTGTACAGTGAGTGCAAAAAGGAAAGCCTCTAAGAAACACTGTAATAATAAGGGTATAACTGGGGTCCACCTTACATTAAAGACTGTTTCTTGAAGCGTTAAAGAGTATGTAATCTCCTCCATCAAGTAAATATCCCAAACTTTTTGGATCCATATGTTATATGTAGGAGGCCCTGGTTTCAGTCACCTAATGGTTATACATTTCAATGCCACTGTAAGCAATACCTTTACAATTTGGTCATTGTTTTGTTGACAAATGTAGTCTTGTTGTTTATATTGATGCTAGAAAATATATTGGCTGACTCATTAAAGGAGCAATAAGCAAAAGGAGCAACATCTTATTTGTCATTCAGGATGGAATTAACATTCAATTAAATTTTATTTTATTTATATAGCGCCAATTCATGAAACATGTCATCTCAAGGCACTTTACAAAGTCATTGTAAAGATTGGGTCAGATTATACAGATTGGTCAAAAATGTCCTATATAAGGGAACCCAGTTGATTGCATCAAAGTCCCGACAAGCAGCTTTCACTCCTGGAGAAGCGTAGAGCTACAGGGAGAGTCGTCTGCATTGTCCATGGCTTTGTTGCAATCCCTCATACTGAGCAAGCATGAAGCGACAGTGGAAAGAAAAACTCCCCATTAACGGGAAGAAAAACCTCCAGCAGAACCAGGCTCAGTATGAACGGTCATCTGCCTCGACCGACTGGGGGCTAGAGAAGACAGAGCAGAGACGCAATAAGAGAGATAAACTACTTCCTTGTGTCAGTAAATCGTAGTCAGTATTCTTGCTCCAAGAAGGTGACTTTATCAATATTAGGCAGGTGATCTTAATGTAATGACTGAGTTGTATTTAAAAAAAAACACCATTAGACAGGCTGTAGTGATGTAATGTGTGCCGGCAGAATAGAGCATGTCTCCTGATAGCGTGGGACTGTTTCCCTCTGTCATGCTACATTTAGTCATGCTTCTTCCATGACTAATTCCATTCTTTTACTTACTCATTTCGCCCCCTTTACCTCCAACACACCCACACCCTCGTTCTTTTTATATGTACTCTTGCCATCTTTTTTAATTCTGTATGACATCTTTGCTTTGCTTATCTTCTTACCCCCTGCTCCATCCATCCATCCATCCATCCATCCATCCATCCATCCATCCATCCATCCATCCATCCATCCATCCATCCATCCATCCATCCATCCATCCATCCATCCATCCACTTTTGCCTCTGTTTCCTAATTCTTCCTGCAGCTCTTGTTTTGGTGCATTTTTCTGCATTTTATTCAGCACTCTACTTCTCCACTCCATTTTCAGACAATTTGTTAAACCATAATTTTCCCCTATATTAGTTTCACTGATGTACCGGATCCTTTGCTTTCTTGCTTTCACAGTCTTTATCCATTCTCTCCTCTCCTCTCCGTCCTTTCTTCTTTACAGGATGTTGCGGTGGCTGGTGTGTGGACGGCTGGGACCAGTTTGGATGTGGAAAGCACTTCTGCTTTTTCTGGCCATTGCTTTTGCTGGCCAGCTGCTGGGGATCATCTTCAACAAAAGGTGTGTGAGGTATTTTCATATGTCTATATTGGTCAGAAATGTCCTACATAAGGGAACCAGTTGATTGCTTCAAAGTCCCGACAAGCAGCATTCACTCCTGAAGAAGCGTAGAGCTACAGGGAGAGTCGTCTGCATTGTACATGGCTTTGCAGCAATCCCTCATACTGAGCAAGCATGAAGCGACAGTGGAAAGAAAAACCACCCATTAGCGGGAAGGAAAAACCTCCGGCAGAACCGGGCTCAGTATGAACGGTCATCTGCCTCAACCGACTGGGAGTTACAGAAGACAAAGCAGAGACACAAAAAGAGAGACAAAAAAGCACAGAAGCACACATTGATCCAGTAATCTGTTCTATATTAGATGGTAATAGCGGGTGATCTGTCTTCCCTGGATGATGTCACAGTTAACAGAATGTCAGACCAGGTGTACCTACTATGAAGAAAAAAGAGAGAGAACAAAAAGTTAAAAGCTGAAATGACAACAGTCATTTCAATGTAATGCAATGCAAAACTGGAGAACAGTAGAAATCAGAAGAGTGCGAAAAATAGGCCCTCATGTCCTCCAGTAGCCTAAGCCTATAGCAGCATAACTATAGAGGTAGCTCAGGGTAACATGAGCCACTCTAGCTATAAGCTTTGTCAAAAAGGAAAGTTTTAAGATTAGTCTTAAAAGTAGACAGGGTGTCTACCTCACGGACCAAAACTGGGAGTTGGTTCCACAGGAGAGGAGCCTGATAACTAAAGGATCTGCCTCCCATTTGAGCTACACCACGCAACGCTCCGCTGTGTGAATGCATACTGAAACAACATTGTGTTCAGTCTTTATTGTCCATAAGTTAATGTTCCAATAAATTTTTAAGTGGTACAGGAGCAGCATATAGTTTTCACAAGCCTAGATAGCTATCTTACAGCTATAGATGGTAATGAATACTCGTTGTAAACAAATCTGTGTTTTGGTTCATGTTGGTCAGTATGAACTACCATTTAAAAACATGTTTTATATTTCTGGATGAGTATGGAATAATTAAAACTGAGTATAGAAAAAAACTCTTATTTTCCAGACTTTTTTCATCTTTCCTAATGAACGCAGTGGTTTCCAAAGTGAATTATGTTGATATTTAATACTTTTTCTTTGATGTTCCCCTTTGCTATTTTATTCAAAAAATAAAAGTTCAATTTCATTATTTGTTTGGTTTCTAAACAGCTTTATATTCAGAATAAAGTGAACCTATGTTTCTAAAACTGAGACTAAAATGTTACATTGTGCATTGAAAGATTACTGTATTTCTTGTTTTTTTGCCAAGAAAAAAAAAACCTTGCCTCAAAGAGTCTAGATGTCTAGTTTACTCCATTCCTTATTCTTTAGCAGGAAAATGGCCCTATTTTACTCTCTAAAAATTAGAAACCAGTTTTAGTGTTGTGCTGTTTTGATCATTATGGAACCTGCAAATAATTCCTGACTCGTATTAAAACAGTTAATTACTGTATTTTGTGTCCAAATGTACAGAAAATTAAAAAAAATTAAAATAAACAGAATATGTATTTGTGAAATGGAAGTCTGGAAAAGTATGCAATTCTTTGCACCTCTCTGCAGGGCGGCTAGTGATATCAGAGTCATGTCATCTGACCAAAGAGTGCCTTCAGGTCACATGACACAGAAGACCAGGAGGTGCAGCAGTCTCTTTCGCAAAACCATTTTAAAGGGTGGAAACTTTTAGATTAAGGAAAAGCCACATTTTTTTTAAATTAACAACCTAATGTGCACAGCCTATAACAGTTCTGCAAGCTTCACACATAAAAAACAACTGTCAATGTAACATGTGGCTGCACAGCTGGTTGATATAATCCCAGGCAGGAGCTAAGGAGCAGATATTGTGAGTTTCATCAGAAACTCTGATATAATTTTAAAAAGCATCACTTTTCCTTCCAAGTAAGTACCCATGATCCAATCGAGACAATGTGCATTCATAACAACAGTCCATGCTTTTGTGACTTTAGGTGCTAAAATAATATGCTAAAATAATATGTCATATGTGGGAGTAAATAAACAGTCCTCCTTTTTGTAACTTAAAAGTGCTTCAGATATAAACTAAGAATAAATCTTATATTTCATAAGAATTTCACTTAACAATGAGCAGTCTTAAATTCAGAGTTGTCACACAGTCTTATTTTTTGTCAGCTGACATTTGTCCCCAGAATCTGTGCAGGAATGCTTTTATCTGCTCTAACATAGACCTAAGTGGGTTCAGCATCTGTCATGTTCGGCCAGTACATTGCCTGCAATTGACCCAATTTTGTTCTTCCTTCCATTTTGAGAGAGAAGATCTGATCCAAAAGCCAACGTCTTTAATAGACATGTTATTTAAGGATGTTTTAAATTATGTTTTCAAGAGTTTGTTGAAGTGACAGGCCGCTGAATTTAGCTCTCTTGCTCTGTTTTGGACTTTAAGTGTTCAGGTCATAAAGTTGTTTTATTGAAATCTTAATCAATCATCCATGTTCATAAGATTAGAGCTTTGTTTATAATGTTACAGTTTTTGAAAACCCAAACCCATTTGGTAAACCCTCTCAATAAATCTGAAACCGTTTAGATGTTGTAGAAGACTAGAAGACAGTCACTCGATTAACAAGGAAAAACACAGAATCTAAAGAAACATGATAAAAATCCCTTCCTTTTCTTATTATTCTGACAGCTTGAATTATACTTTGTGTCAAATAATTTCCCTTTTCCAGCAATGTGCAGCCAGCTGCACGATCCATCTTTTCTTCGCCTGATGCTCAAGGCCCGTCACTGGGATCCTGTCAGCCCCACACTCACATCATGTTCCTCAAGACCCACAAGACAGCCAGCAGCACGGTGCTCAACATGTTGTACCGCTTCGGAGATGAGCACAACCTCCGCTTTGCCTTGCCACTGGGATACCAGCTCGGCTACCCGCTGCCCTTCAACGCTCATAGGGTGAAAGGGTACCGAGGTCCCAGAGCCATCGAATTTCATATCATGGGCAATCACATGAGGTTTAACAAGCCAGAGGTGAGTTGTTCAAAGGAGCAGAACAACAAATAAAACACAGGACTGATGTATGTAATCAGTTTTGTTAAATAAGAAAAAAAGGTATCATACTAGTAAACTTCCTTCGATAAGGGAGAGACGAAATATTAAAATGTCTTACTTGATATTTGTTGATCTTGTTCTCGTTACAGTGCAATACCTGCTTTGATAATAAAATACCTTGTTGTTCTCGAACCATCTCTATCAGGACCTGTTTGTTCACTAAAACTGAGAAAAACTCAGAAGTAACCCTTTTATGCAGTGTGACTGCTAATAATTTCTAAGTACAGTAGCCCAAACCTGCACAGAACTCCTTGTGTGCTTCAAGGTTTGTCAGACCATGAGCATTAACAAGTTTAGAAATCGGCTGAGAAAAGAAGATAGAAGAAAAAAATATTAATTAAAGCTAAGGACAGAAATACTGCTCCTTGTTCATTTGGTTTGCTGATGTTGTTTACATACTTTTTATTTTTCAGGGGTGTAACAATATATTACATATCCCAACAGCAACTTTTCCTTGCTTTCTATACAAAAATAATGTTGTTACATTTGTATGTTTACTTAGCTTTGTCAAAATTAGATGAAAAATAAACAGTAAAATAAAAAAATAAAAAGCGAGAGCTTTTATAGCTGCTAGAAATGCCCATTTGAA
Organism: Fundulus heteroclitus; assembly: GCF_011125445.2. Classification (NCBI taxonomy): domain Eukaryota; kingdom Metazoa; phylum Chordata; class Actinopteri; order Cyprinodontiformes; family Fundulidae; genus Fundulus; species Fundulus heteroclitus. The sequence goes on along the minus strand of NC_046374.1, from coordinate 3,846,310 downwards.
TGTGTGCCACTGACTATCACACCTTCTCTATCAGACCTGGAACAATACGTCTGACCGACCTAAATCCAACCCACTACCATATAGCACATTTGCAGCCCATAAACATGAATATAGGAGGGAATTTTCTAAATGTTCGCTTGACAGGCTGCTCATGACTCACCAGGGGTAGCTAACAAGAGCCAATGAGGAAGGAACTTCATGAATATTAGTCATGAAGCATGAAGATATTTATGAAAAACGTCAAATAGTTCCATAGTTGAAGCTGTTTCTGCTCTAAAATGACCATAGATATGGGTCTAGGTCATATCTTTCCTTGCTCTCTGCTGTTCTTTAAAGCAGTGGTTGGTTCCTAACCCTGGTTCTCAAGGACCTCTGTCCTTCATGTTTTAAGGCTGAGTTATATTTTCACGTTGGGTGCTCGTGCAGGTCTGTGCCAGCAGCGCACAATCCCATAGAAGCGCTGTACACATTCTGTTGTAGGTGTGTTAAATATTGTTTTTTAGTAACGCTGTTCTTTTAGATATGCCTATTTAAATAATGTGTTTTTATTTATGAACCGTTGCCAGATGTCAAAGACAAATCTCCATCTCAGGAAATGTGATGACAATAAAGTTATCTTATCTTATACTTGACAGGTGCAGTATTCTCCAAAAACACAGGGGGCAGTACTCAACATAATCAGTGGACATGCAGTAAACAACAGACGAAAGAGTTGACTTCACACTTCCAAAATGCTTGCGCACAATATCATGAATGATAAGGAAGAATAGTTGGTGTGCTTATGGAGGCTAAACAGAAACAAACAAAGGGTTAGAGACGTAGAAGAAGATGGTATGGTTACCCATTGCATAGTTACCGGAAGACGTGAAGATGGGGATCACTGACAATAACATTTTCCACAACAATGGAAATAAGGTTTGATATAAAATATTCAGAAGTTTAAAAAGCAGTAAAAATTTTCACAATATTTGAACATTTTAATGAACATTTATCCCCATAATTAGTTAAAATATGCATAAACAATGAAACACAAAATGGTTTGTTAATAGGTATACTAATGGAGATAGTATGGGCTGAAGTGGAAATGCATAGGTATGAAATGGGAGTATATTGGTGAAGTGGCATAAATTGACCCAGATACTTTCACTGTCAGTGGGAGGTGCATGTTTGGCTTTTCTGGCTGGGAATCCCATCTCCTTCCACTGATTTCTTACAGTTTTATCCCAAACATGACTTGTATGTTTGTCATTTAGGTTTTTTACTAATTGTCAAATGCATTTTTTTATTTCAAGGCACATTCACTCAAACCGACTGTGACATCATCACTAGTCTCTATAAAGAATTTCCGTTTAACGTTTCATGATTTTGAAAGCTGCTGGAGTTTATTAAATGGCACGTAATTATAAGTCTTAATTTATTTTGAGGGAACCTTTGTAATGAAAAAAAAAATACTCCACAGTTAAATGAAATACTTTTGTGTTTATCAGTCGTAGTTTTTTTCTTTTTCAAAATCATGAAAATTCACATACAATGTAAAAAAAAAATCGTTCAACAGTTAATCTACTGTATATGTTTGACAGTATTAACAGTTTTCATTTTAATTTATATTTGTCAATTTATAACAAAGGCTTTTTTTGCTTTTAGGTGGAGAAAGTGATGCCTACAGACACTTTCTACTTCTCCATAGTCAGAGACCCAGTCGCTCTAGCTGAGTCTTCGTTTGCCTATTACAAAGAAGTGGCCCCGGCCTTTCGGAAAGCCAAAGGATTGGGGGAATTTGCAGATGACCCAAAGCATTTTTATGACCCTCGCCTACGAAACAACCACTATGCCCGCAACCTGCTTTGGTTTGACTTTGGCCTTGACCACAATGCCAATTTCTCTTTTGCACTTGCTCGGATTGGAGAGGACATGATTCGAAGGACCTTTAAGCTGATTCTTGTTTCCGAGTACTTTGACCAGTCCATGATCCTCTTAAGACACGCTGTTTGCTGGCCACTGGATGCCGTAGTCTCCTTTAGCCTAAATGCTCGGCAGCAGAAGCCCAGCAGCACTGGTGGAGTGGGTGGGAGCTGGATGGGGAAAGCGGCAGCAGCAGCTGGTGTTGGCATCAGAGGTGGGCATGCTCAAGCAAAAATGCCACCAAATCTTTCCCTAACAGAGGAGCAACGGGAAAAGCTTAGACAGTGGAATGCCTTTGATTGGTACCTTTACAAAGCCTTTAACAAAACGTTCTGGGAAGAAATTGACAAGTTTGGTCATACTCGGATGGAAAAAGAAGTAAATCTTCTCAGGATGCGGAGGGAAGACCTTGCCCGGGTTTGCCTCAGAGACGGGGGGAAACCTGTGGAAGCTCACCGAATCCGAGACAAAAACATTCGACCATTTCAAAGTGGATTAGTTAAAATTCTTGGCTATGAGCTCCAGTCAGGGCTAGACAATGTCACTCGGATATCGTGTGTGAGGATGATCAGGCCGGAGATCCAGTACAAAGACGTGTTGGATTCTAAACAGTTTCCACAGGCCCATGGACTCCAAGCTCAGCAACAGAGCCAGAGGCTGATGGTAGCAGTTGGAGGGACCTTTTTAAAACAAGATCCACCCAGGAAAGGAATAAAGGAGATGGGAGGAGACGGAGTTGGAGGAAAGACTCTGGAGGAGGGAATTAAAGACTGGGATGGCAGCCATTTAATTAGAACCAACCAGACTTTGGTACGAGGAAATGAAAAAGGAAGGCTTAGATAGAAATCCTTTGTTTCCTATATCTAGAGCCTTGAAACGGCTTAAAAATGAACCAATTATAGTTTTGTTTACCTGTGTGAAAACAAAAAGGTGTTCTATTTTGGCTTGTTTTCATAAATACTATCATAGCTGTAGTTAATGTTGTGGTGATCAGATGTTTGAAAAGCAGCAGTTGCTAGGGTTGGGGGGTATTTATTTTCGACATTGTTTAGCATTCGTCAGATTAGATCCTGTATATGGTATTACTGTCTGTTACTATTAATTACATAATTACCATGCAACAGCTCATATTTATGTGTTTACTGTTATCACATCACCAAACAAAATAATTTCACATGTCAAACATAAATGTCTATATACCATAGTGTCCTTTATTAATTAGTCAGCTTTTCTTCTGCACCTTCCTCCATGGTGTGCACACTTAACTGACTCTGGCTAGATGGATATAGTTCCGCCGAGCTCCTCATGGCTCCACACATCCATCTGGAATCACTGCCAGTAGGAGGAATTTCAATACCACATAAAATGGATGAGCCAATCAGGATCGCTGGGCGGGATTCTCGTAGATGTGACGTATCGGAAAAGCTACTGTTTGGATTCAGACAACAATGGAATCTCGCAGCGAGGAAGCAAGCGGTGACCAGATGTCGCAGAGTCTCCATTTTGGGTGATCTGTCCTCGGCAAAAGAGTTTTCACTCTAAATACCTATCTAATGGTAAAAGGAAGACAATTGTTTTAGATGGTGTTAGTCATCTTCTGCTTCAGTTCGCCCATCTTTTACAAGCTGTAAAACTGCATCTTGAGAACTCCGCAGAACCACACTTTGACTATTTCTTAGATTTTTTAAGTAGAGTTCTGTGGAAAGGTTATGGGTGTTTAGTACCTGCAGTAGTTAGCTCCTGACCATATGAGATCGGATAAAAAAAGAAAAGGGTTCAGATTATGCCACTAAGATAACACTTAGTCATATCAGACTAGTTATGTAGTTTATGCAAATGTTATCTTCTTAAATCTTTAAACCACCGGCACATTTGTATGACATTTGTTTTACCTCATATTTATTTATATTCCTAGTTACGCTAAAATGACCTTACATTGGACATATAGAACATATAAATGTATCTGAATGAGAAAGTAAGGCTTTGCACAAATCAAGGAAACAGTGTTGACTTCTAATATTTTTGTTTTTGCACTATATAATAGGGCTGGGCGATACGGCTTAATAACAAATTCTCCAATTCTATTATACCAAATCTGAAGTGAAGCTAAGGACAAGGTTCACTACACCTGTGTAACCTCAAACTGATTTGAAAAAATAAGTAAATGAGTAAATTAAAGTGTATTAGTGTTATGGTTAAAAAGTTAAAAACTTTCCTCTTTACAATATATTTTCCTAAACATAAATACAGCATTGTATGAGATCCAATGAGTGCATTGGCAAAGAAAATCCAGATTTTTCTCAAAATTACATCTTAAAAGAATTGTAAATTTGAATTAATCAATTAAATTGTGTTATTGCCCAGCCCTACTACATCACTTTTGAATTCTGAGATCTTAGCTTAGAGTACAGTCCAAACTTTCTTTATCTTTACCCAAACTGAGTGGAATGAAGAAGTCGGCCGCTGCAGGTTATATACTAACTCCTCATAAGCTCTCCCCAGAACAAAACAGTCTGAATTATCCTTTCTAGCTGTAGATTTCACTAATTAGAAAGTCTTCCTGTTACACAGCAAGTATGGCATTGAGAAGCTGCGCAATACTTTTTATCTGAGTACAGCCCACATTAAATTCAAACCCAAGTTTTTAAGCACAGTATCCAAAGTAGTGCACTGGCCATTTCTGAATAGGTATTACTACATTACCACCCGACCCTAGCATTACCGATATCAGAAAGCTGCATGTCTGTTCTGCTTGGTTTTTATAACTTTTAAAATGTTGGTACTGCCTTTTATTGTATAAGAGAACTGGAGCCTGTTTCCTGGTTGTAAGAGTTTTCAAATTAAGCTTGATGTAATGTGCAAGACTTTATAAAACATTTCCCTCTCTCATCAACTCCAGGACCACTTTCCTATCATTGTTTACTGTCATTTTGTGCTGCAGAAATTGTTCAACCTGTCATGGCTGATTGGAATATTTTGCAGTGTCATATGGCATCCAGCAGTGAGATGCTAGCGGCAACCTTGCATCCCCATACAGCAAGATTATGTTGGACAATCCTCCAAGCGATTAAAGGAAATCCAGTTTATTTATACAGTGGAATTTAAACAGACAACTGGAGTTTTGTGGACAAATAAAAGATGGAAAATCCCATTTATCCTGCACAAACTATGGATAAATGACTTTCAATCTTTCTACGCCATATAGATTATAATCCTGTGAAGTTTGTATCAGATAAGAGGAATAAAAAAAGTATTCATGAGCATCTAGTATTTAGTTGGTTAGGATGAGATGACTGATGGTGACTGTTTTATTAATTACAGTTCTTTGGTGTAAAGTTATGGAAAAACAAAGGTTTATTCTGCAATATAGAAATGTGATAACCAAAGACCCACTGGAAAGAAAAAATATCTATTTTTTGTTGGGTTACTTGCTAATTTCTTAGAATTAAATTCATTTCTATGGTAGGAGTCTATGTTTTGCAACCCTGGGTCTTTCTGCATGGAGTTTGCATGTTCTCCCTGTGCATATGTGGGTTCTCTCCGCGTACTCCGGCTTCCTCCCACAGTCCAAAAACATGACTGTTAGGTTAATTGGCTTCTCTAAATTGTCCTTAGGTGTGAGTGTGCCTGAATGGTTGTTTGTCCTGTCTGTCTCTCTATGTGTTGCCCTGCGTCAGACTGGCGACCTGTCCAGGGTGAACCCTGGCTCTCGCCCAGTGAACGCTGGAGATAGACACCAGCACCCCTCATGACCCCATGAGGGATTAAGCGGGTCAGAGGATGGATGGATGGATGGATGGATGGAGTCTATGTTTTGGACAAAATATGTTTGAAATACAGTTGACAGTTCAACTCCTTTTGCCTCGCAAAGTGCCAGTTGGCTAAAAAGTTATTTCAGGCCAGGGCATTTTACATTAAACAAACTTAGGACCAATTCTACCCTACAATTCTATTTATGTCAATCAGTTTGGCATTGAAACTTGTTAAAATGGTAAAAAAAAAAAAAAAAAGTTAAAAATGAAAACAACTGGACATGTAGTGGAAGACATTTCACTGTTCATCCAAACGGCTTTCTTTGAGAAAAAAGTTTCCCGGTTTTAAGCTGTTTGGGAAGTGCCACTCTGCAGATGTAAATAATATACAGATTGGGCTCCCCTAACAGCAGGGGTTCATTAGCCTGGCTCACAGAGAGATGTTTGGTCACATACAAGATGAGGTGATTGCTCTGGAACTGACTGGATATTAGGCTCAGTGTTGGATCACATGGTTTTAAAAGCTGGATTCCAAGGCCGCCTCCTCTATTGGGAGAAAAAAAACTCAAAATACATCACATTACTCTTTGTACTCAGGGGCTGTTGCTGTGACAACCCCACCCACATTGCAGTGGCACTCAGTTGTAATGTAAAAAGATTTGATCCTTGTAGAGTTGTACTAGTATGTAATAATGAAAAAGGGGCTGAAGAGCACATTAATAAGAAAAGGAGCCAATAATCCAAAGCAGAATGTGTTTTAAAGAAGGTACAAGACTCATACAAAACTTTTCTATATCTGTTAATAAATTGATTTGTTGGCTATATCCGGTGGATTATTTTAAAATGTACTTCCTTTATCTTATTTGAAACCAAAAGCGTATTAGCATAAGTCCAGGTGAATGACCAATTAACATTTTCAAAGATAATATTCCAGATAAATTTACAATGTGAACCTGTAGGAACCCAAATCATAAGCCTAAATAATTGGTTGGTATATTTTTTGTCTAGGATATTGATACCGTTTATGATAGTATCCTCTTTCAGTGGTGCCTGTGTATTTGATCCATTTTCATTTTGTAACACCCTAACAAAACTTTTAGGAATTTCATAAAAAAACACAATATATTCTTTTGCAGACACTGGGAAATTGAATGTCCTCAAATGCTCAGTGTATGCAAGAAGATTACCTTTTCCATTCACTAACTGGGATACATAATTGATATTATTTTGGATCAAATACTCATAGAATATTGACCGATTTTCGTATTTAATATAGTTGTTCCAAATCAAACATTTGTGTGGGGAAAGTTATATTTTTACTAAGAAGCCAACATGATAAAACCTGTCTGTAAAAGTTAGATAATTGGATAGGAAGTTGTTGTTTTTTTTTTACATCAAAATCACAGTTAAGATCGAATTCAATCCCTCCAACCTTCTTAAAGCTGAGGTCTGGTTTAAAGAACCACAATTTATGCTTGTCTCTAATAAAATGTTTGATCCAGTTCAACTTGAATATCATATTCGATGTATTGAAAACTAGCATATTTAAGACCCTTGATTATAAGGATTATTAAGTACTGATCCATTTAGGTCAGGGGTGTCAAACTCATTTGAGGGGCCGCATACAGCTTAATCTGATCTCAAGAGGGCCACACGAGTAAACTCATTGCAAGATTAAATAGAACTAATAAATGTGGACTTGTTGTTGATTTTTATATTAAGTTAATTTCACTTTTACACAATATATTATGAATAACCTCAGCGTTTTTAAGAAAAATATGTGCAATTTCAACAATACTCAGTTAAACATGTACTTGTGCATTATGCATAAGAACTGATCACAGTGATTATACAATGTTGAAAAACATTTATTCACATTTTTTGGAACTTAAAAACACTGTCCTGCATGACAAAATACATCAAACAGATAAAAATTAAGAAATGATTTTAATTTTTCCACACCTGAAGCTTAATCTGCTAATTAAAACACAGCGCCCCTCGTGGACAATATAGGAACTGCATATTTTCAATTAAACGAAGTGCATTTTTTTTTTTCAATAATTGTTTTATCATTCTCTTCCTTTTAGCTTGTCCACTTGTGAAAGTCAAATCTGATGAGCTCTTTGTGGCATCTTATTGCCACATTGCCAGACAGGAGACTGAAAAAAAAAAAAAAAAGTTTTTTTTTTTTTGTTTGTTTTTTTTTTAAATAATGATAATGCATTTAGCCACAGGGCCGGACTAAATTGTTCGGCGGGCCGGATCCGGCCCGCGGGCCGTATGTTTGACACCCCTGATTTAGGTAATGAGATTTATTTTTCCAGATGAAGTTCCAAAGAGCAGAGTCTACTTTTTTATGACGTGTTTAGGAACATCTATCACTTTTACAGAATATACTAAACAACATAATCCTTCTGTTTTGGATAAAAGGTTTCTGCCTTTCAATGATAGGTCTCTTATGAGCCACAAATCTGTTCTTGATTTTTGGAAATAAATGTTTCAAATGAATTATTACTCTCTCAGACTGATCCCGGCACACATTGATTCCCAAATAACTTGCTTCTTGTTTGACAGGAATACTTTAAATTTCCTGATGTACACAACCCTCTTAAAGAGGAAACAGAACACATTTTGTAAGATCTTTTTTACCTGAAATGTATCTTTTAAGAAAATGGCTGTATCATCTGCTAGTTGAAAGCATTTGATCTCCTGTCCTGAGGCTTCATTCCTTCAAATGAATCACTTTGTATCTGCATCAGAAACAGAAAAGGGGCTGCTGTATCTCCTGGTTTGACACCCTGAGAGATGGAAAACCTCTGAGTAGTTCCCCATGCAAGCTTAATTTAACTGTTAGACTTATTACATAATGCTTTAATGGCTTTCTTAAAATATTGTCCAAAACCTAAAAAATCCATGATATTGAATAAAAATTTGTGGTTTACATTATCAAAGGCTTTATATATGTCAATAAACAAAATAAAGCTGTTAATTAATGCAATCATTGTCTAAAAGTCTATTCTAGATCTCTTAGAAAGATCCATGTTATTCCAAGCGAACTGGATTTGCTTAGGAATTTTTAAACCTCCAGATATCACAACTATTCAAATGTGTACATAAAAATTAAGATCAATATTTAAATTTTTTGATTTTCTTAGGGGAAAGCAGTCTATTAGAGGATTAACAATGCAATTCCAATCTCTTCCTAAAACTAGTTTTGCGTTAAGAAAAGTGTCTAATTATGGATCAATTTTCTCTTTAGATTCCTGGAAAAGATTTTTGTTGAATTGGCTGTTATTGTAACCGTATATATCTTGCCCAATACAAAAATGTCATTCAAGAATTCTGTAAGTATTGACAGAAAAGAGCTTGCTGTGCTAGTAGTACTTGCATAAATCAGAGATACTAAAGAAGAGGCAGATGTTCAAATGTTTCTTATTCCACTTGAATTTCCTTCCTGTTGATGAAGGCCCTCTACTCCAATGAAGAAGGCTTTCTTCCCCTGTTTCTGTGTCTCATCAATATGTGGCCATAATTTGCTGCACATCTCCTTATCTTTGGTGGTTAGATCTTCATCAAATTTAAGCTTTCTTGTTTGGAGGAACTCTGAGCCCTTCGCTGATTTCCAGATCAGATCTTTAGTTGATCTTGAGATGAATCTTCTCATCACAGGCCGAATCCTGTTGCTTTCTTTTCACCCAATTCCGAGGCTTACATCACAGCGTAGAAAGATGGGTCGTGTCTGGAACAACAGCTTTGCAGATTTCCATCACTCATTTAACCTCCTTTCCATCTTGTTCAGGCAACCCATATAGACGAAGGTTCCACCTTCTGTTGTAGTTTTCCATTTCATTTATCTTGTCTTCTAAGAACAGAATAGCCTTCTGGTGATCAGCACTGGAATCCTTAATGGCTGTAACATCTTTTTTCATATCTTTGACTTCCATCAATAACAATTCTGAAGTGTCCTTGAGATCCTCAATGGTGTCAGCATTTTTTTTTTATCATTACAGTCAGATTTTCAGAGCTTTCTTATTTTTTTTCCTGCAACAAGTCGGACACTGTTATCCTGTAGTTCTGAGAGTGTTGGCTCTATTTTTCCCTTTTTTCAGCAGAGGTGTTCATGGCGGCGACTCAGGGAGGGCAGAGTTCTGCAGACCAGAATTAGCATATATAGTTATCTCATTTGCTTTCACAATGTCCATACAGTTTTATCTTTAACTCTTCTTTTTTTAAGTCAATGGCAGAGATGTACCTGCCTTTTTTGCTTGTTCTCTTGGTCTTTTGTCAGCCATTGAGTGTTGCAATTGTTTCTACGCTAATGTCAGCAGGTTAACCATCTGAACTCCGTCAATTTCCAGCACTTAAGTTTTCCAAAAAAATCAGAATCAAGTTTAATCACCAAGTAGGTTTGCCCACACAAGGAACTTGACTTGGTGATGATGGTGCAGACAGAAACAAGAATACAATAAAATAAAGTAAAATTGAATAAAATCAATATATATACAGAAGTAATATACATTCAGTAGACTGTGCGTTAATGTAACGCAGAAGCTTGTTAGTCCTGAACGGGGGAAAGAGACAGTGTCCAGAGTCACAGGCGGCTCTTGGCCTTGTTCATAAGACCTGTAGCAGATGGGAAAAAGCTGTTCTTGTGGCGTGAGGTTCTGGTCCTGATGGACCTCAGCCTCCTGCTGTTATGGTTGAGTTTTGGTTTGGCTTTGTTTTTCTGTTATTTTCATTTTTTCATCTCTTTTGGGTTAGGTTTGACTTTATTTATTGTTAGTTTTCAGTCATCAGTTATTTTCTGTCAATTTTCACTTCACCTCCTCAGCAGTCAGTCACACCTGATAATCATTTACCAGTCAATTAGCCAGACCCTGGTTCCACCTGTGAAGTGTTTTATTTAAACCTCCCTCTGCCTTCAGTTCAGCACTGGGCCGTCTTCAGTTATCCTCCTCTCCATGCCAGTCCCCGGTTTGCCTTGGAAGCTTTGTTTTGCTCCTGTTGTTAAGGTTAGTCCTGCCAGTCACTCTAAAGACTGTTCGTTCACTGCTTGTTCCTGGAGAGGTTCTGCGCTGTGTCCTGGTGATTCCAGAGAACTGCTAACCTGACTAGCCACCCTGGAGAAGCTCAGCTCTGTGCCACAGTGTCTCCAGAGGACTGCTAACCTGACTAGCCAACCTGGAGAAGCTCAGCTCTGTGCCACGGTGTCTCCAGAGATCTGCTAACCGAGTGTGGTCTCTCTCTCTCCAGGCCGTCAGCTCCTGCCATCACCTACATCCCTGACCTTCTGCAGCCCTGTACCTCCGGTCTTCATCATCCGCCATCCAGCACACTTCCTTTAAATAAAAACTCTTAAACTTTAGTCCCGTGTGCGCTTCCTGAGTTCTTCGGTAAACAAATCATGACAGTATGGCCCAGTCAAAGGATGAACTCAGGAACCACATGGGGCTTACCTGCAGGAGTTGACGACCCGGACATCCTCGCATATGTGGCGATGTGCGAACGCCAGATGAGGGAGAGGTATGCCAAGATGGCTTCCGCCCGGGACCCTGCGCCACCCGTCCGGACCGACTCCACTCCCCAGGTGGTTTACGTGGGCGTTGTTACGGCTACCCCGGAACGCAGGAAGAGAAGCCACTCAGCCTCTTGTCGTCTCGGTCATCACCTCCATGACTCGCAGCTGGCCCCTCGAGTGAGGCTCATCGTTCCACCTAGCGGAGCTCCACGCATCAAGGAGAGCCAGCTGTGGGATTTCTTCTACGGTGACCGAGACGACCTTCTGCCCTGCTGGCCAGCGGCTACCTCCAAGACTGCCCCGGATTCCTCATCTGGCTCCTTCCGGCAAGGACGGCAGAACCACCGGCACGGAAGGTCTGTCAAGGACGCGCTTCTGCCTCCAACCCTGCCGCCCTCCGAAGCCTGTAGCCCGGCGCCGCCCTCCGAGGTCTGTATTCCGTCACCGCCCAAGCCTCAAGAGGAGGTCCAGGAGGACCTGCCTCCGCCCAAGTCCCGTGAGGAGGTCCAGGAGGACCTGCCTCCGCCCAAGCCTCGTGAGGAGGTCCAGGAGGACCTGCCTCCGCCCAAGCCTCGTGAGGAGGTCCAGGAGGACCTGCCTCCGCCCAAGCCTCGTGAGGAGGTCCAAGAGGACCTGCCTCCGCCCAAGCCTCGTGAGGAGGTCCAGGAGGACCCGCCTCTGGCCTCGGTTTCCGCCGAGACCTGTAGCTTGGCACCGCCTCCGACTGATCTGTTCGGCCAGAGCCGCAGATTGCGGACTCCGAGCCGCTCGACTCTGCCTTGCCGGGGCCGTCCACCACGGCGCCCGTCTCTGACTTCTCTGTTCGGCCGGAGCCGCAGACTGCGGACTTCGAGCCGCTCGATTCTGCCTTGTCGGGGCCGTCCACCACGGCGGCCGCCTCTGACTTCTCTGTTCGGCCGGAGCCGCAGACCGCTGACTTCGAGCCGCTTGACTCTGCCTCGTCGGGGCCGTCCACCACGGCGGCCGCCTCTGACTTCTCTGTTCGGCCGGAGCCGCAGACCGCTGACTTCGAGCTGCTTGACTTTGCCTTGTCGGGGCCGCCCTCCTCGAGGGTTTAGTCAGGCGATGCGACTCCGCCGCCTGCCTCGTCCAGGACGACCTCCACGAAGACTTTTCTTTTTTGCTTAGCAGCCGTTTTTGCCTGAGCCCTTAAGGCCAGTGCCTTGTTGTTTTTTTGGGCTCGATTTCAGTTTTGATTTACTTAGGATTTTTGGGGTTTTAGAGTTATTTAGGGGGTTCTTTGTTTTTCTTAGAGTACTTGAGTTTCTATTTTCTTTTGTTTTTCCACCTCTGTTCTGGTGTTCCAGGTTTGCCTTTAGTCTTCCGGTTTTTGCTTTGGTTATTTGTTTGCTTTAGAATCCTAGTTTTTTGCCTTGTTCTCTCAGTTTTTGTTTTTGTTCTAGCTTTAGTTATCTAGTGTTACATTAGTTTGCCCGTTCCTGCCCTAGTTTCTTTGTTTTGGTTTTTGCATTAGTTTTATAGTTTTTCTTGAATGTCTTGATCTTTTTCCTAGTTTTTAAGTTTTATTTTGATTTTCTAGTTTTTGCTTCGGTTTTTCTTTTGTTATCCCTGCCCTAGTTTTCTGGTTTTGTCCTATAGGTTAGTTTATGCCTGGTTTTCTAGTTTTTGGTTTATATCTTTAGTTTACCAGCGCTCTTTAGGTTCCCTGCGCTCCTTAAGTCCCTTCCTTAGTTTTATTTTTGGCCTCCTAGCTCCTTAGTCACCTGGCGTTTTTTGACGCCCTTAGTTCCTTGGCATTTAGGTTTCCTGGGTTTTCCGGCGTGTTAGGACGCCCTCTGACCCCTGTTAAGAATTTGCGTTTCCTGGCGTGTTAGGACGCCCTTCGTTCCTGTTTCCCTGGTGTTTAGATTCATGGCGTTAGATTTAGTGTTCCCGGCGTGTTAGGACGCCCTCAGACTCCTGGTGTTTAGATTTCTTGGTTCCCTGGTGTTTAGATTCTTGGCAATTAGATCCAGTTTTCTTGGCGTGCTTAGATGCCTTCAGGTACCTAGAGTGTTAGGTTTTCCGGTTCCCCTTGCGCCCCGGCGTTTCCCTCACGCCGCCCCGGCAGGTTTTCCCTTTGGCGCTGCGGTGCGCCCGTTCCTTGCCTTTGGCGCTGCGGTGCGCCCGTTCCTTCCGTTTGGCGCTGCGGTGCGCCCGTTCCTTCCCTTTGGTTCGCCCGTTCCTTCCCTTTGGCGCTGTGGTGCGCCCGTTTCTTCCCTCTGGCATTGTCGTACGCCTGCATGACAAGTACATGTTCGCCTGTTCATGCCCGTTTTTGCCTGGTGGCGATGTTCGCCTGTCAACGTCAGTTAGACGTCCTTTTGTTTTGCCTACCAGCATCTGTTAGACGTCCTTTTGTTTGGTTTATCAGGGATTGTTAGAAACCCTTTTTAGTTTGCCCTAGTGGGTAGTTTTGGTTTGATTTTAGCCCACCATCCTACCTTCCCTCCACCCACCCAGGTTAGATCAGCTTGGTTATGACTCTTGCCCGCCATCCTGCCTTCCCTCCACTCACCCTGGTTCTGTCACTTTGTAGTTTGTTTTGTTTGATTTTAGGCCGTCCGGAGTCCGGCCTTGGGGGGGAGGTAATGTTATGGTTGAGTTTTGGTTTGGCTTTGTTTTTCTGTTATTTTAATTTTTTCATCTCTTTTGGGTTAGGTTTGACTTTATTTATTGTTAGTTTTCAGTCATCAGTTATTTTCTGTCAATTTTCACTTCACCTCCTCAGCAGTCAGTCACACCTGATAATCATTTACCAGTCAATTAGCCAGACCCTGGTTCCACCTGTGAAGTGTTCTATTTAAACCTCCCTCTGCCTTCAGTTCAGCACTGGGCCGTCTTCAGTTATCCTCCTCTCCATGCCAGTCCCCGGTTTGCCTTGGAAGCTTTGTTTTGCTCCTGTTGTTAAGGTTAGTCCTGCCAGTCACTCTAAAGACTGTTCGTTCACTGCTTGTTCCTGGAGAGGTTCTGCTCTGTGTCCTGGTGATTCCAGTGAACTGCTAACCTGACTAGCCACCCTGGAGAAGCTCAGCTCTGTGCCACAGTGTCTCCAGAGGACTGCTAACCTGACTAGCCAACCTGGAGAAGCTCAGCTCTGTGCCACGGTGTCTCCAGAGATCTGCTAACCTGACTAGCCACCCTGGAGAAGCCCAGCTCTGTGCCACAGTGTCTCCAGAGGACTGCTAACCTGACTAGCCAACCTGGAGAAGCTCAGCTCTGTGCCACGGTGTCTCCAGAGATCTGCTAACCGAGTGTGGTCTCTCTCTCTCCGGGCCGTCAGCTCCTGCCATCACCTACATCCCTGACCTTCTGCAGCCCTGTACCTCCGGTCTTCATCATCCGCCATCCAGCACACTTCCTGTAAATAAAAACTCTTTAGTCCCGTGTGCGCTTCCTGAGTTCTTCGGTAAACAAATCATGACACCTGCCAGAGGGAAGTGTCTGAAATAGTCCATGACTGGGGTGCCAGGGATCAGCCACAATCTTCCCTGCACGCCTCAGAGTCCTGGAGGCGTACAGGTCCTGGAGAGATGGAAGATTGCAGCCAATCACCTTCTCTGCAGAGAAGGTGTCATCCTCGAACTTCAGGAGCTTGACAGACTGGTGACTGGAGGTGCAGCTGTTCGTGTAAAGGGAGAAGAGCAGAGGAGAAAGAACAAAGCCCTGGGGGGAACCAGTGCTGATGAGTTGTGAGTCAGAGTCATGTCTTCCCAGCTTAATGTGCTGCTTCCTGTCAGACAGGAAGTCTGTGATCCACCTGCAGGTGGAGTCAGGCACACTCAGCTGGGAGAGCGTCTCCTGAAGCAGAGCTGGGATGAGCTGAAATCCACAAACAGGATCCTGGCGTAGGTTCCTGCAGAGTCCAGGTGCTGGAGGATGTAGTGAAGGGCCAAGTTGACAGCGTCGTCTGCAGACCTGTTGGCTCTGTAGGCAAACTGTAGGGGGTCCAGGAGGGGATCGGTGATATCTTTTAGGTGTGAAAGCACAAGGCGCTCAAAGGACTTCATAACCACAGAGGTCAGAGCGACGGGTCTAAAGTCATTAAGTCCTGTGGTCCTTGGTTTCTTGGGAACAGGGATGATAGTGGAGGATTTGAAGCAGGTTGACACGAGACATATCGCCAGTGAGGTGTTAAAAATGTCTGTGAACACTGGAGACAGCTGATCAGCACAGTGCTTCAAGGTGGATGGAGACACGGAGTCTGGTCCAGCGGCTTTCCTCGGGTTCTGTCTTCTAAATAGTTTTTTAACGTCTCTCTCGTGAATGGAAAGAGTTTTCACTGAGGAGGAGGTGGAGGTGAGCTGTTGGGTGGTGTCATGGGGGGTGGTTGCAGGACTGTCCCTTTGTCTGTCGAAACAACAGTAGAAGTTGTTCAGGTCGTTGGCTAACTGTCTGTCGTTCATGGAGTGGGGGGCTTTAGGCTTGTAGTTTGTTATCTGCCTAAGCCCTTTCCAGACAGAAGCAGAGTCTTTGGCTGAAAACTGGTTTTTCAGCTTCTCAGAGTACAGTCGTTTTGCCTCCTTCACCGCCTTGCTAAACTTGTATTTTGCATCTCTGAATCTGCATTTGTCCCCGCTTCTGAAGGCATCTTCTTTGTCCAGTCTTAGCCTTCTGAGTGTTGCTGTGAACCAGGGTTTATCATTGTTGTAACTCACCCTGGTTCGTGATGGAACACAGCAGTCCTCACAGAAGCTGATATATGATGTCACAGCTTCTGTGAACTCATCCAGACTGTTGGTAGCAGTCCTAAAAGCGTCCCAGCCAGTAGAATCCAAACACGCCTGAAGATCCTCCACACCCTCACTGGTCCACTTCTTTGATGTCCTCACTACAGGTTTGCAGAGTTTTAGTTTCTGCCTGTAAGCAGGAATCAGGTGAACCATAACGTGGTCAGACTGACCTAGTGCAGCACGGGGGACGGCATGATAAGCATCTCTGACTGGGGTGTAGCAGTGATCCAAAATGCTCTCCTCTCTGGTCGGGCATTTAATAAACTGTTTATATTTAGGAAGTTCATGAGTGAGGTTTCCTTTGTTAAAGTCACCAAGGACAATAACTAAGGAGTCCGGATTTCTCTGCTCCACATTCAGTATCTGGTCTGCAAGCGTGCGCTGTGCGACCTGCACGTTTGCGTTTGGCGCGATGTAAACACCGACCAGAATGAATGAAGCAAACTCGCGGGGTGAATAAAATGGCTTACAGTTTATGATGAAGGATACCAGGTCAGGAGAACAGTGCTGCTGGATCACTGACACATCGTTGCTCCAGCCGCTGTTGATGTAGAAACAGATCCCTCCACCCTTCGCCTTGCCGGAGAGATGTGTCGCGGTCAGCTCTGTGAAGTTGGAAGCCGTCCAGCTGCAGCACGGCGTCCAGGATTTCTCCACACAGCCACAACTCAGTGAAACAAAAAACAGCAGATGAGGAGAAGCCCCTGTTTTTTCCCAGCATCAGTTTCAGTTCGTGTAATTTGTTGGGCAGGGAACACACGTTGGACAGGATTATGCCTGGTGGTATTTATTTACACATTTATTTACACATTGTGTAAACATGAGGGCGTCATGATTAGTCATTTAGCCATCATAGTCCAGAGTTTAACATTTGGCACTAGGATGTTTTCATTCCAATTCTCAAAAGTGCTTGAAAAATAACAAAATAAAAATATTTTTTGTACAAGCATGTATTTTATTAGTGTCATTTATTGCAAAATTGTATATAAAAATGCCCAAACAGGCTATTACACTTTCAGAAATAAAAGGATAAAACATGCAATTAATTTGCAATTAATTATGTGATTAATCGATTCAAATTAAAAAATTTTAATCGTTTGACAGCCCTAATATAAATACATGTCTTGTGTCCTTCAAATTTGTTAATTTCATTTTTTTTATCTGTTTTAAAGAGTATTAATACGTTTTCTGCTCGAAGCGGTTAAAGTAAACTAATACCCACTCCCAAAGTATTTTGTCATATTTTGGCCCGAAAAATCTACAGAAAAGGTCAAGACCAGATGACGGGACAAACAGCCATGGTAATGTTACAGGACGAACTTTGGTGGATGATGAAGATTTGCAGGCAGAGTCACAAGACAAGAAGCAGCAGCAGCCGATTTCTCCACCCTTCCGCCCAGGACAGGTTACATGCTGTCTCCAGCCAGACAGCATGCAGGCCACATAACCTTGTCGTTATGTTCATTTATAAAACACTTGAAATGATCCCCCCCCCTCTGTTTTTTTTTTTGGAAATCGCACACTGTATATATATATATATATATATATATATATATATATATATATATATATATATATATATATATATATATATATATAAATAAAGCAACATGTAAGTGTCGTGATTTTGTATTGGATGAACCCGGACACAGCACACACACACAGAGCTGGTTTTAAGAGAGTTTATTGCAAGTAGTGGATGATGATGACATGAAGAACCAGAGTTTGTTACCAGGCAGAGATGAAGGATGCAGGAGCTTGCTGGCAGGAGCAGAGCGGAGAGACTGACCATGAGATGGGGAAGCTGCGCTGCCACAGAACCGGAGTAAATCCAGAGTCCATTAAGACAGGAACACAGGGAAAGAGTCCAGCAGCGCAGCAAACAGAAACAGGACAAAGGGGAACCAAGACGGGAGGACAGGAGCAGACAGTCATGATGTTGGATAGACTGTGACGTTTACGAGCCGGCGACCAGGAACAAACTGAGGTGAGCTTAAGAAGGGGTGTGAACAGGTGGAACCAGTAATGAAATAATTGCAGCATGACAGGTGCTCTTAATCAGGCTGCGCTGGGAAGGAGGAGGCAGGGACTGCTAAGAATGCAGCTTCAGGCTGCATCATGACAGTAAGAGTTTTAATTTGTTGTGCTATAGCAGCTCTAGAATGTATCGAGCAGGTTTAGTTTGAATAAGTCAGCGACTCCTCTATATTTAAACAAGTTGAACATTGCTGAAAGACTTTCCCAGTTCTCTCAGAACACATAATGTTTGACTTCAGTGGTCAACCCAGAGGCAGTTGTTGTGCATGAACAGCTGACATACTTTCAGTATTAAACAGTTTGTGGTGTGGTGCAGAAAAGCAGCATTGCACGCACAGGAAACCCAGCATGCTGAGAGCAGCAGCCAGCTAACCAAATTCATCAGTCTGTTCAGTGACTAAATCTTTCTGCAGGACTTTTTATCACAGTACGGCTACTTGTAAACCATGCTTGGAGGTGAACGGATGCAAAGGAGCAGGTGTAAGAAATAAGGCACACTGTTTTTGTCTTTGGGTCAGACACTCATCTTCTAATTGATGACAACTGCCTCAGCCATACAGGGAAATTATTCTTATTCTGCCCTGCCTTGGAACTTAAGTAGAGTAAAATTAAACTGCTTTCCTCATGTTTGGCTATTCCGTAACGATTTACACATAATGTATTGCTTATTACTCAACATCCCCTCTCTATTTAAGTTCACCTTACTGTCTGAGCTTGTAGCAGTCTATTTCTGGATCATTTGGATTGAGCTTGTGAGGTAAGAATGACTTCTCTCTAATTTTATTTGTGGAAAGGACAATGTTTATCCCCTGCAGTCCATCAGTGCAGATAGACTGTGTAAAGATTAGCAGATCAGAGAACCCTATATTCCACCCAGACAGTGTCATGCTTAAAAGGTTTATTGATAAATATAACTGAAAATAAATACTGAATACCAACAAGCAATAGTCCAGAAAGAAACGGGCTGCTCACAGTAGGACATGACACACACACAACACTGGAAGCAGAGAGCAGGTCTTTGAGGCAAGCAAGGGTCAAACCTCAGGCAAGGTCAAACAAGGGAGGAGGACAAGGAACGCTGGAAGTTTTACACACACGATGGCTTTCTGGCAATGAGTGACTTGTTGTGCTATTATTACGCATTGTTTAAGTTATTGAATGTTTAATAAACAACTCTCATCTGTTAGGTATCATCTGGTGAATAAACAGCTGATATCAGGACAATAGTTGAAAGGGTGATTCGAAGACTGGCATTCTTTAAACAGCAAACTCTGCCACAGTTCAAGACTTTCTTAACAGAAATAAAGGGACATTAGCGCTAATTTAAAAAGACCTTAAGCTCTATTTGGTAGTAAAGAGTGGACCAGACAACACAAACATTAATATCCCATTGGTGTGTAGAACCCCTATGGAAATATAGGTTGTTTTAGCCGTAAATCACACTCAACACGTCAGCGAAGCTTGGTTTCTGGAATGCGAAAGCTATCGTGTTATCTCTGTTAAGCTTTATAAACACAGTGGAAATGTAATTTCCACTGGAAAGGACATTAAGTAAACCATTTAAAATTTCCCCTGTTTATTTTTCTGCCAAACTTCTGCCATTGTCTTTGGTTGTAGCAACGAGGCAACCGGTTCAGTTCAATTCAATTTTATTTATATAGCGCCAATTCATGAAACATGTCATCTCAAGGCACTTTACAAAGTCAAGTTCAATCATATTATACAGATTTGTCAAAAATTTCCTACATAAGGGAAACCAGTTGATTGCATCAAAGTCCCAGCAAGCAGCACTCACTCCTGGAGAAGCGGGAAGCATTCACTCCTGGAGAAGCGGGAAGAAAAACTCCCCATTAACGGGAAGGAAAACCTCTGGCAGAACTGGGCTCAGTATGAACGGTCATCTGCCTCGACCGACTGGGGGTTACAGAAGACAGAGCAGAGACACAACAAGAGAGACAAACAAGCACAGAAGCACACATTGATCCAGTAATCTGTTCTACATTAGATGGTAACAGCATGTGAGCCGTCTTCTCTGGATGATGTCACAGTTAACAGAACGCCAGCCCAGGTGTACCTACTATGAATATAAAAGAGAGAGAACAGAAAGTTAAAGCAGAAATGACGACATGCAATGCATAATTGAAGAACAGTAGAACTCTATAGAGTGAAAAAATTAGATCCTGATGTCCTCCAGTAGCCTAAGCCTATAGCAGCAAAACTATAAAGGTAGCTCAGAGTAACATGAGCCACTCCAGTTATAAGCTTTGTCAAAAAGGAAAGTTTTAAGATTAGTCTTAAAAGTAGACAGGGTGTCAGCCTCACGGACCAAAACTGGGAGTTGGTTCCACAGGAGAGGAGCCTGGTAGCTAAAGGATCTGCCTCCCATTCTACTTTTAGAGACTCTAGGAACCACCAGCAGACCTGCAGTCTGAGAGCGAAGTGCTCTGTTAGGAACATACGGGGTAATCAGAGCTCTGATATATGATGGAGCTTGATTATTAAGGGCTTTATACATTAGAAGAAGAATTTTAAATTCTATTCTTGATTTAACAGGAAGCCAATGAAGGGAAGCTAAAATTTGAGAAATATGATCCCGCTTGTTGATTTTCATCATAACTCTTGCTGCAGCTGAAGGCTTTGAACTGCATTTTGTGGACTTCCTGATAGTAAAGAATTACAATAGGCCAGCCTTGAAATAACAAATGCATGGACTAGTTTTTCAGCATCACTCCTGGACAGAATGTTTCTAATTTTGGCGATATTCCGGAGGTGAAAAAAGGAAATTTTGGAAACCTGTTTAATATGGGATTTAAATGACATGTCTTGGTCAAAAATAGCACCAAGATTTTTTACTGTATTACCAGAGGCCAATTCAATGCCACCCAGATTAAGTGTTAATTAACTGCCTGCGATTTAAACTACCACTGAATGTGAACAGAAAGTAACTGATTCGCACCACAACGTTTATTTTTTATTTTTTTTTATTTCCCTTGAAAGTCCCTTTAGGGCTCCCTATATGTGTTTTGTTCCAGAAGTTAATGCCACCCAGATTAAGTGATTGGTTAAGAAGTTTATTTTTTGAGGACTCTGGCCCAAAGATTACAACTTCGGTCTTGTCAGAATTTAGATGCAGGAAATTTAAAGTCATCCAGCTTATGATGTCATCAACACATGACTGCAGTCGAAGTAATTGATTGGATTCATCAGGATTTATGGATAAATATAGCTGAGTGTCATCAGCATAACAGTGGAAATTAATCCCATGCTGTCTGATAATTTTGCCGATCGGAAGCATATATATAGTAAAGAGAATTGGTCCAAGGACTGAACCCTGTGGTACTCCACAGGTGACCCTAGAGCTTGAGGAAGATTTATTATTAACATGAACAAACTGGAATCTGTCCGACAGATAAGATTTAAACCAGCCTAATGCTTTTCCCTTATTCCCTACAGTATGCTCAAGTCTTTGTAGGAGAATATTGTGATCAACTGTATCAAATGAATTACTCCAAGGTAGAGCTGGTTATCTTAGCAGTGAGCAGGTGGCTAGCTCGAAAGGGGAAAACAGCCATTGTTTGGGAAACCAAGCCTGGAACTACAAGCTGTACAACAGCTCTAAGGAGGTGCGGTGGGATGGTCTGGCCGCAGGAGAGACCACTCCGCGCCATCTCAACTCAGCTGAGAAGGGTTACAAGCAGACTATCTCCAGGGCAGTCGGCTGTGAAGTGGGTTTCACAGAAAACAGACTTTACTTAGCCTGGCCGTCACGGCAAATGTTCGTTGGTGTCTGAACCCATTCGGACCTTGGTGGCTGCCTCGCCAATGCTGCTGTTGAGGAAGAGCATGAGAAAGAGATCTTTCAGGATCTCGAAGGGTGTGATTACTTATGGTAGCTCCCTGGGGATCCTGCAGTGTGTGTTTATGCTACATTTTTGGTATTGTCCATCCCTTGGTTCTCATTTGTTTTACCTGTCAGAATCTAATAAACCTAAACCCCGAATAGAAAACTAGATTCGGATATCTGTTAGATGTGGTTTCTCTTAGTTTATGTTCTTATCATTTTAGTAATTTTGCTAGATCGTTATTTTATGCTTGCCTTCCATTAGGCTTTAGGTTCTATTATTCTGTGGAAGTACCAGTTCATTACCCCTCTGTTCCATCAACCTGATGGTATCCCTCAGTTCACCTGTGCCTATTTTTTTTTTATTCATGAAAAATAAGTATTACTTGGATAATGTTTTCATTATCATTTGCTTAGTTTGTGGTGCTTTACTGCCTGAATGCAACCAGTCTGATGCTACAAATTTGTTTTGGAAAGTTGATGACAGGTAAAGAGTCATTTTACTTCTCCAAACTGAGCTGATTCCATTTAGTCCATTTTATATCTCAGCTGTGCTTTTTTTGTACAGAGCTTGTGGGTTCTATCTGGGTACTCCTGCTTCCTCCCCTAGTCCATAAACACGACTGCCTAAAGTATGGATGGATGGAAAAGTGAGCAATTGAAATCTAATGGAAAACACAAAAATAATTTAATAAAACTATTTGTAATTTTAAGGCAAAAGTTAATTATGTATAAACAGAAAATTAAGTACAGCAGAAACAAGAGAAAATCAGAACAGTAAATTCCCCAGATAATCAGCGTCTTTCTGTACTGTTCTGTTTTTGTTTTTCCTGCTCAGAATCTGTCACGAACACATGGACACAGTATTCAACCAGACCAGAGGTACATTTTGATAAGGTTTAATAAAGATCAGAATGACCAGACAGGGACAGGCAGGCTCGGTGGTCAAAATAACAGTCCAAGGTCGGTACACAAACAAGCAGACAATGCTACATGCTGTCTGGAGACATAGAAAAAGAAATGTAATTCTAATGCATGCAATAGAGGCCAGTTGACAATGACAGTCACTATACACATGGAAGAGATAGCGTACTCAAGAATTCTAGGAGGGCATAGTGGACACATATTTCAGTTAGGCTTTGGCTGCAACATTTCAGAATGTCCAAGCCCACTTTTGGACTGTTAAGCAATATGATCGGTCCATTTGTTGGGCCCATGCCAGGTATATGACTTCTGGGTCCAACAAAAAACAAATGCATTGCCATCACATTGTACAAATTGCCCAACTATACCGTATACAAGGTTTTGGGAGAGACATTTGGTTTCAGCAAGACAACCATTCACCGATATGTGTACACATGCAGATGCATACGATTCAAGCTACAATTCATCAATTTTCCAACGTGACCAAGACAAAAACAATAATGCACTGCATCTCCATGACCCACATTGTGACACAAATGTATGACACACTGGACGGGACCCGTATCCTAACCCTTTCCTCATCCGATGGATGTGAACCGAAAAAGGAGGCCTTCAATAGTTTGATAGGCCCTTTTGTTATTTATTTTATTCACGTTTATTTGGTAGGGACAGGGGCTGCAGAGTGGGTAGTGCTGGTGCCTTGCAGCAAGAAGGTGCTGGGTTCAAATCCAACCCTGGATCTTTCTGCATGTAGTTCGCATGTTCTCCCTGTGCATGCGTGGGTTCTCTCCGGGTACTCTGGCTTCCTCCTACAGTCCAAAAACATGACTGTTAGGTTAATTGGCTTCTCTAAATTGTCCTTAGGTGTGAGTGTGTGTGAGTCAATGAGAAAGGAGATGGAGGAGACTTTTCGCAGGTTGCTAGCCGAAACAGTGCGTCAGATCACGCCGCAGCCATCCCCGCCATCATCCAATCCTGCCGACCCTCCAGGGAAGCCAGGCCCAAAACCCTCGTCAGCATGGCTAGACGTGGACCAGGCTCTAATCGTATGCTAGCCTATTAATGTAGGCCTAATTTTTCACTCTGCTTGGTAGATTTCTTCAGAGACACAACAAGGTATGGTAGGTAAGGTAGGTTTATTTATATAGCACTTTTCAGTAACAAGACATTCAAAGCCAATGCACATGTAGAGAGGGTCTCCTTCTCTCATGGCTCATGAAAGATTTCTCTAGTCCAAACATTTCAGAGGAAGAAGAAACTTTCAACATTCACATCAGTGCAATTTGTGTGAAGGTTGAGCACATATTTGGGGACCTTAACGGGGGATGGTAAATGAGTGGCCTGTACTTGTACAGAACCCGAAAGCCCATTAAACTACATTCAGTCATTCACCCATTCACACAATGACAGGGGTAAGCTATACTGTAGCCACAGTGGCCCATTCTTACCAACGGTCAGATGTACAACACTCCTTCATGCTAATAGTTGTAGCTGCATGTTGCATGTTACACAATATGAGTGAGAAGGAGAAGCAGTGGCTACCACCTGACCTGCTAGAGGCCCCTGCGAACCCTGGACTTGAGTCATCTTGTCAGGTCCCTGATGATCAACCCAACAGGGAAGCCCAGTCAATCAGGGAAGCCCTTGTCCGTTATGTGGAGCACAGACTTTATTTCCAAGTCAAGATTTTTTTTAATTTATTTTGTGCAAATACTCTTATTTTTAAAAGGAAAAATATCTGCCTTTACTTCCTTGTGATACATCCAATGATGTATGACATATCTTTTAAATTATTAATTTTAAACACTTATTTAAATAAATGCCGTTTATGTAAATACATATGACTTTGAATGTACCATCAGCATATGTAAACAGTCAAGACAAGTGTCTCTCTCTAAGGTTATTTTAAATAGCTTAGTTTCTCGCACAAATTTTGGAGTGCAGTATGAAACTCAGCAAGCCTTAAAAACATACATGACTATAGTACATAAAAATAGAAGTGATAATCTAATTCAGCTAAAAATACATTTAATAGTGTTATTCAATGCCTCAGATGGCACAGTAAATATGTATAAACAGAAAACAGGTTATTTTAAATACAGCTTGATGTTTTGTGTACATTGTGCAGTGCAGTATGCAACTCAGCATGCCTTAAAACATACATGTGTTTTAAATGTACAAAAAAGTGACAATTTAATGCAGCTGAAAATGTATTTAACAGTGTTATTCCAATGGCCTTAGATAGTTTTATCAACTTATGTAAATGGAAAACTGTCTCCTTGAAGGGGACACATGCAAAATCTACTTTTTTAGCCCTTAAATACATTTTGCTCTGTACTTTGAGTCTCTTGGAGGGCAGAAAATTGGAATGTGATCTGTCCAGGGGCTGCATAAATGTTTTTTTTGTACAATTATGTCTCAGTATTTGCTGCAGAGCTGCTAAACAAGGTTATGCTTCCATGAATCAGCCGTGGCCTCACATGCATGTGCATGTCTTTCTGCTTTTTGTGGACAGTGCTCAAAGCACTGCACTGCTTGAGCCAGAACAGTGGCAATGGACTGCAGAGTGGTTCAGTGTTTCTCCTCTTGTTCAGATATATATATATATATATATATATATATATATATATATATATATATATATATATATATATATATATATATATATATATATGATGAGTACAATTATTGGATGTCGTGTTCCTTCGCCCGGACGCGGGTCACCGGGGCCCCACTTTGGAGCCAGGCATGGAGGTTGGGCATGTGGCCGAGCGTCTGGTGGCCGGGCTTTTGCCCATGGAGCCCGGCCGGGCTCAGCCTGAAGAGGCGACATGGGTACCCTTTCCGATGGGCTCACCACCTGTCGGAGGGGCCAAAGGGGTCGGGTGCATTGTGCAACGGGTAGCAGTAGAGGGCGGGGACCTTGGCATTCCGATCCTCGGCTGCAGAAGCTGGCTCTTGGGACGTGGAATGTCACCTCTCTGGTGGGGAAGGAGCTTGTGCTTGTGTGCAAGGTTGAGAGGTTCCGACTAGAGATAGTCGGACTCACCTCGACACACCACTCTGGCTCTGGAACCAGTCTCCTTGAGAGGGGCTGGACATTCTTCCACTCTGGATTGAGAGGCGCCGAGCTGGGGTAGGTAAACTTGTTGCCCCTTATCTCGGTGCCTGCACGTTGGGGTTTTCCCCGGTGAACGAGAGGGTGGCCTCCCTCCGCATTCGTGTGGGGGGACGGGTTCTGACTGTTGTTTGCGCTTATGCGCCAAACAGCAGTTCAGATTACCCACCCTTTTTGGAGTCCTTGGAAGGGGTACTGGAGAGTGCCCCTCCTGGGGACTCCCTCGTTTTGCTGGGGGACTTCAACGCTCATGTGGGCAATGACAGTGGGACCTGGAGGGGCGCGGTTGGGAGGAATGGCTCACCTGATCTGAACTCGAGTGGTGTTTTGTTGTTGGACTTCTGTGCTCGTCATGGATTGTCCATCACAAACACCATGTTCAAGCATAAGGGTGTCTATATGTGCTCTTGGCACCAGGACACCCTAGGTCACAGTTCAATGATCGACTTTGTTGTCGTTTCATCTGATCTGCGGCTGCATGTCTTGGACACTCGGGTGAAGAGAGGGCGGAGCTCTCCACCGACCACTACCTGGTGGTGAGTTGGCTCCGATGGTGGGGGAGGAAGCCGGTCCGACCGGGCAGGCCCAAACGTACTGTGAGGGTTTGCTGGGAACATCTGGCAGAGTCCCCCACTAGACAGAGCTTTAACTCATACCTCCGGGAGAACTTTAAACACGTCCCGAGGGAGGTGGGGGACATTGAGTCTGAATGGACCATGTTCCGCGCCTCTATTGTTGAGGCAGCTAGTCGGAGCTGTGGCCGCAAGGTTGTCGGTGCATGTCGCGGCGGCAACCCTCGAACCCGCTGGTGGACACCAGCGGTGAGGGAAGCCGTCAAGCTGAAGAAGGAGTCCTACCAGGCTTTTTTGGCCTGTGGGACTCCGGAAGCAGCTGATCTGTACCGGCAGTCGAAGCGGCAGGCGGCTCGGCTGGTCGCCGAGGCAAAAACTCGGGCGTGGGAAGAGTTTGGAGAGGCCATGGAGAAAGACTTCCGTACGGCTTCGAAGCGATTCTGGTCCACTATCCGGCGTCTAGCAGTGCAGTACCAACACTGTTTACAGTGGGGGTGGTGTGCTGCTGACCTCGACTAGGGACGTTGTGTTCCGGTGGGCGGAATACTTCGAAGACCTCCTTAATCCCACCAACACGTCTTCCATTGCGGAAGCAGAGACTGAGGACTCTGGCTCGGGTTCTCCCATCTCTGGTGCTGAGGTTGCCGAGGTTGTTAAAAAGCTCCTCGGTGGCAAGGCCCCAGGGGTGGATGAGATTCTCCCTGAGTACCTTAAGGCTCTGGATGTTGTGGGGCTGTGTTGGTTAACGCGGCTCTGCAGCATTGCGTGGACATCGGGGGCAGTTCCCCTGGATTGGCAGACTGGGGTGGTGGTCCCCCTATTTAAAAAGGGGGACTGGAAGGTGTGTTCCAACTACAGAGGAATCACACTCTTAAGCCTCCCTGGTAAGTTCTATTCAGGGGTTCTGGAAAGGAGGGTCCATCGGATAGTTGAATCTCGGATTCAGGAAGAGCAGTGTGGTTTTCGTCCTGGCCGTGGAACACTGGACCAGCTCTATACCCTCAGCAGGATTCTGGAGGGGGCATGGGAGTTTGCCCAACCAGTCTACATGTGCTTTGTGGATCTGGAGAAGGCATTCGACCGTGTCCCCCGAGGGATCCTGTGGGGGGTACTCCGGGAGTATGGAGTACCGGACCCTTTAATAAGGGCTGTCAGGTCACTGTACGACCGGTGTCAGAGTCTGGTCCGCATTACCGGCAGTAAGTCGGACACGTTTCCAGTGAGAGTTGGACTCCGCCAAGGTTGTCCTTTGTCACCGATTCTGTTCATAACTTTTATGGACAGAATTTCTAGGCGCAGCCAAGGTGTTGAGGGGATCCGTTTTGGTGGCCTTAGGATTGCGTCTCTGCTATTTGCGGATGACGTGGTCCTATTGGCTTCATCAGGGCGTGATCTACAGCTCTCACTGGAGCAGTTCGCAGCCGAGTGCGAAGCGGCCGGGATGAAAATCAGTGCCTCCAAATCCGAGACCATGGTCTTGAACCGGAAAAGGGTAGAGTGTCTTCTCAGGGTTGGGGAGGATGTGCTGCCCCTAGTGGAGGAGTTCAAGTATCTTGGGGTGTTGTTCACGAATGAGGGGAAGATGGAGGGGGAGATCGACAGGCGGATTGGTGCAGCTTCTGCTGTGAAGAGGGCGCTGTACCGATCCGTTGTGGTGAAGAGAGAGCTGAGCCAAAAGGCGAAGCTCTCGATTTACCGGTTGATCTACGTTCCTACCCTCATCTATGGTCACGAGCTTTGGGTTGTGACCGAAAGAACGAGATCCCGGATACAAGCGGCTGAAATGAGTTTTCTCCGTAGTGTGTCTGGGCTCTCCCTTAGAGATAGGGTGAGGAGCTCAGTCATCTGGGGAGGACTCGGAGTAGAGCCGCTGCTCCTCCACGTCGAGAGGAGCCAGGTGAGGTGGCCTCGGGCATCTGGTCAGGATGCCTCCTGGATGCCTCCCTGGTGAGGTGTTCCGGGCACGTCCCACCGGGAGGAGGCCCAGGGGAAGCCCCAGGACACCCTGGAGGGACTATGTCTCCCGGCTGGCCTGGGAACACCTTGGGATTCCTCCGGAGGAGCTGGCCAAAGTGGCCAGGGAGAGGGACGTCTGGGCCTCCCTACTGAAGCTGCTACCCCCGCGACCCGACCCCGGATATATAAAGGGGGAGCCTATATATATATATATATATATATATATATATATATATATATATATATATATATATATATATATATATATATATATATATATATATATATATTAGTTTTTGATGGACTTTTGAATTTAGAAATTAATAAATGTCACTAATAATAAGACTAATACTACAATGGCTGCCAAACACAACACCGGAAGAAGAAGAAATGTGTTGATAGTATGACCACAACAGACCATACCATACCATGCCCATTGACAGCATGAGATAGGCACCAGCAACCCTCATGAACCCAAAACGGATAGACGTGTTAGAAAATGGATGGATGGATGGATCTTGAAAATATGACTGCAGATTCAATGCTTGTAAGCGACTGAAAAAAAATACCATAACAGGACTGCATGTAATTTTACTTATAGGGCAAAGGCATTGCAATTATTGTGCCAAGCAATGTTGCACCTGTGAGGGATGAATTATCACCTGAACAAACTAATTCACATGATTTTAATTGCATTTCTTATTTGATGGAAAAACCAAGGTTGCGAAATTGTGTTGGATTTTTGTGTTGTAAGTTTGTATCAATACATTTTTGTGCACATTTGTAATGGAAATACAGCTATATACTTGTTTTAGAACCTTCCTATTTCCCATAGAAATTACTCCTAGACCAGTATTTCCGTGTTTTTGTGTGTGTTTAGTCTGTCTTTTCAAACCCCCACTCATTTGTGGCAGATAGCTGCTAACACTAAGCCAGGTTCTGTTGACGTTTCCTTTCTGTTAAAAGAGTTTTCCTCGGTCATCACATCAATGCTCAGTATAAGGGGTTGCTGCAAAATCAGTGCAATCGGATGAATTTCTTCAGGCATAAAACTTTTACCAGTTGCCTTTGGGTGTATAACCTGAACAACATGATTTTTTTTTTACCTCATTTACTGTTAAGGACAGTTTTTCAGCTCACACTTGATACATCTGTAGTTTGTGTTCAAGACCAATAACACTGGTTTCACTTCAGCTTTCAAGTGGTGAAACATGCAATAACCACAGAACAGAATGTTCTGAGTGCTGTGGTAGAAAGACATGAGCAAAGGAAATGCTTTACTGAGTCCTGCACCTGTTTCTGTCATGTTATCAAGATTGGTTGTATCATCTGGAAACGGCACAGTTGAGACATTAGCACCATGTTCTGGTAAGGCAAGGCAAGACAAATTTATTTATATAGCAAATTTCAGTACAGGGATAATGCAAAGTGCTTTACATTATTAAAATACAGGGGGAAAAACTGAGAAAAGCAAGTAGGAATAAAATGTAGAAACAAAATAAAACGTGGAAAAATAGAAACTAAAAGCAAATATTAAAAACAGTTGGACAACAAAGTTGAACTAACGATGTTTCAGTAAAAACAGTTTAACTAGAACAGTCAAAGGCAATCCTAAACAAAATGTGTTTTTAATCTTGATTTAAAGGAACTCAGGCTTTCCGCACTTTTGCAGTTTTCTGGAAGTTTGTTCCAGATAAGTGGAGCATAGGAACTAAATGCTGCTTCTCCATGTTTGGTTCTGGTTCTGGGTATGCTGAGTAGGCTGGAGCTAGAAGGCCTGGGTGGTCTGGATGGTTGATACACTGATAACAAGTCTGTGATGTATTTAGGTGCTAAGTCATTCAGGGATTTATAAACTAACAGAAGTATTTTAAAGTCTATTTTCTGAGATACAGGGAGCCAGTGTAAGGACTTTTGAACTGGGGTGGTGTGCTCTACTTTCTTAGTCTTAGTGAGTATGCCAGCAGCAGCGTTCTGGATCAGCTGCAGCTGTCTGATCCACTTTTTAAGCAGACCTGTGAAAACACAGTTGCAGTAATCAATTCAACTAAAAATAAACAAATGGATTAGTTTTAGCAGACGGATGTAATCCTCTTTTAATACTTCTGATTTTCTTACCTGGGTGGCGTCGCCCAGGGCAGCTTGTATTATGAGTTTTTCCAGGGTCGGGCGTTCTTTCAAGACCCTTGGAAGGGTCTTGAAAGAACGTATCAGACAAGGGTCTTCCAAGATCACCAGATGTATCAAAATCAAAAATAAATAAAGTAAAATAAATAAAATAACCAAATCCAACTTTCTGTAGTTTTGACTTAGAGATAAAAATGAGATAAAAAGTGAAAGGCAGGAAAATGCAAGCAAGCAGGGAGCAGAAAAAAAAGCGTCGGAGAGGCGGAGAGCATATCTCGTAGGACTTGGTAGAAGTGCTGATGAGAGCAGAGAGCATGAGGCATTACTGATATAGAGCACATAGCAACTTATGTGCTTACATTCAATAACTTGTGTGAACTGTGTGCATCTGGGATGATATGTGATGATAAGTTATATATGTAACATACGTTTGAATATGAGCATTATGAATCATTACGATATGGGAGCTAAATTGTTGTTAGGCCAATTTGCTACACTAAAGACTCATGCTGCCAGTGATCCGTTGAGTTATCATTTACCTTAAACACCCAGTGTGTAACATTTTCACACTATTGCACCATTTAGTGGTGCGCTAAATGAATTACAAACAACCTTGCCTGTTGTATCTCTTTCTCCCTATTCTCTCCTCTTTCTCTTTCTCTCCTTTTTTCTCTACCTTTCCTCTTCTACCTTCTTGTTTCAGTGTCCATTTAGCATGAAATATTCCCTGAATAAATTCTAATAAAGCTTTCTGCATATATAAATCAAGCGGAGCTCCATGGCGAAAGCAGTAAGGCTTCGCTTGTGAAAGTAAAATCTATTGCTCTCTTTTTGGCTTTAAGACAACAATTCTTATTGTTACATTGCCAGACAAGACACACACACAAAAAAACTCGCCTTTAAGTGCGTAATAACTACTACAGAAGCCGCTTAGTATCATAAATGTGACAATTTAAACATGTCCTCTATGTATTAGCTACTGCTAATAGCTAATAGCCGCTTAGTATCATAAATGTGACAATTTAAACATGTCCTCTATGTATTAGCTACTGCTAATAGCTAATAGCTATGGTCATCGTGTGAAATGTTTTATGGCACTGTTGCCAAGTCCACTTGTTTTTCTTCTAAAGTCGGTTGTAAATTTTGTGAGTGGGGTTTTTTGGCTCTAAAAGAGTGACTATAAACACGAGTAAAAAGACTGGGTTTTGCTGTTGCACTAAAGAGTAAACGGGGTTGATTTCCCTCCGCTCCTCAGCGTACACACTACCTGGGAGGAAGAGGGAGACAAATAAACTCTGTATCTAACAGGAGGACAGAGTAGCTGTTGGACTACACTGCCCTGTTGTAATATTCTGAGTTCTGTTCTGGTTTATGTTAGTTTTAGTTTTCCTTCTCTCTCCTGTCTTTTATTATCTGGCTGTTTTTGAGTTCTGTCTTGTCTGGATTCTTGTTTACTGTTTTAGTTATGTTGTCAGAAGCTTCTTAGTTTAGGTTTGAATTTTTGATCTGTTCTTGTTTTGAGCCTCAGCACTGATGTCTGGTCTAATTACTTACTCTGCACACCTGCCTGACTCCACCCCTGCTGCAATCACCTTTCACCGGCTTCACTTGATTCCACCTCCATATAAACTGCTGAGACCAGACATCAGTGCCAGGTTGTCTTGTTGAGTTATGGGTGAGTCTCCTTCTGCAAGATTCTGTTTTTGAGTTGCTTTTGGATTTTTGACCCCCTTTGTCTCCAGTTACCTGAGCCATCCTGTTCTGTCTGTTCCTGCCCTGCCCTGCCTGCACAACTGGACTGTTTGTTTTTCTGCCATTTTTGTTATTAAAATCCTTCGTTTTAAAGAAACCTCTGCTGGTCTGGCTGAATTCTGGGTCCCCTGCCTCTGATCATTACACCTGTTTCTAACATAACACCAAAAAGTTAACTTCACATTTGTATTGAATTAGTTTACCTGTCCAACAGAAGGCCTGCAACCTCTTCATCCGTTTTAAATCCCTGCTCCCTCATGAATTGTCTCCACCTGGTAATAATAGCCAATGAAGACTCATTACCTCCTGGTTATTACTTCTTTTTCCTTTCTTGGTTACTTTCTTTTCCCTCTCGCTCGGCAAAAAGTATGGGTGGTCCTCCATTTCAACAGAAAATGGCCAATAGAATGATCTATGGTCGTCTTAGCTTGTTTTCTACTCCTCCACCGAAAACATGTCTTCATATAGAAGACAGATAGGAAACGCGTATGGCTAAAAACTTTGGCCTCTTTCGGCTACTGAAATCAGAAATAGCGAAGCAACATGGCACCTCTCAGTGGGTGCACCGATGCCTATGTATTTATAAACAACTAATTCTAAGTTATAAGAACGCTTTCATTTTTGATGTGGTTATTAGACTTTGCCAAAATATGCATTTATGAAAGCAATACTTGATTTTTGCTAATTAAAGGCCAAGTTAGTTACACACTGTTCCTTTTATGTAAGCTGATACAATTTGTGACGTACAAAGAAAGATAATTTATTTGTACTATTTCATTAATGGAGATGCAAAGTGGTGCAGTTGGTAGCTCTATTGTCTTGGAGCAAGAAGGTTCTCAGGTACAGATCCTGGCTGGGAGTTCTTCTGCATGCAGTTTCTATGTTCTCCAAATGCATCCATCCATCCATCCATTTTCTGACCCGCTTATTCCCTCATGGGGTCGCGGGGTTTTCAGCATTCACTGGGCGAGAGGCAGGGTACACCCTGGACAGGTCGCCAGTCTGTCGCAGGGCTCTCCCAATGCATGTATGAGTTATTTCTGGGTACACTAGCTTTCTCCAACAGCCCAAAAACATGACTGCCCCTACGACCTGCAAGGATAAGTGAGTATAGACAATTGATGGATGAATATAATCAATGGTGATAATCTGTAGCTATTTAGTAGTTTCAGAAGTGATTAATCTGTAACATATTAACTTCCTGTTTATTTCCTTTTAAGCCTCACATACACATATACATAACAGAGAATACAAATATTTACTAGTAATACTGTGCTATGATTGGACTTCAATAAAGAAGTGTTGAGACCACCAGAGGATCCTGAGTGTTCTGATAGAGACACCAAGGCAAATATTACTACACTGTCACACAGTCCTTCATCCATGATAGCCTTGAGATTGGTTTTAGAGCCCGACATTTCTGGATACAGACTGAGAATATCAGCAGATATCAAAGAAAGAGCTGTGGGCATAAAATATAAGAAAACATTCTGAATGTACTTTAACAAATATGTTATTTATTCATGAATCACAGACAAAAAAGACAATTTCATTTAAAAAAACATTAGCATCTCAAAAGAATCGTCATACTATAAGTTAAAACTGTATCAGGTCGATGGGAGAAGAACAGCTGAACAGACTGCGACACTCAGGTTGTCATCACATTTGCGTCAGTTTTTGTTGTTTTTCATCATCCATTTGCTCATATGGAACATCTGCAAGAGAAACCAGAGAGTAGTCAACCCTACAGTCAGAAAGGAAAGCATTTACAACTATGAGTCATTTAAGCTGAAGACTACATTGTCTACTTCAGCAAGAGGTGTTCCACAAATGCTTATACAAATATTTAACACATTTAGCTCTTGTGCAAAATTTGTGACAGTTTTTCAATTGCTCAATTTAAACCTTTAGTTGTTTTAAACTATGTTCCACTACCTGAAGTATTTCTAGACACAAAAATGTATGGTTTAATATAAAAAGTACTTGGTAAAGCTAAACATGTATTTAATAGATAACTATATTTCTTAACAGGTTAACAACTTAACTATAATTTATTTTTCAAACATGTAATACATCAAGAATATTTATTGTCAATATGAAGCCATAATGAAATTTTGGTGAGACCTCAGCTCTGAATGCATACATGACGCACATGAAAATGACCTTATGTGTCTTAGTTATATGTGCAGTTTACTGTTAGTCAGAGTCTGCAAATCCTTTCCTACGATCTAAGAGACAGTAGAGTTATATGTATGTCGATCCAAAGCTCTGTAAAAGTTTACTTTAAAAAGTAAATAACAGGGCGATTCTGTACCTCTTTTATAAAGGTTCACTGTTCTGCTTAAGGCATTATTTATAGAGATTCATTACTGTACAGTCTATCATTTCTATTTGTTAATCCATTCTACTTCTGCATGCTTTCTTTCAGAATTTCCCCTGCTACAGACAATAAAGGATATTTCTGTGCTATTCTATTAGGTTTTACAAAGTCATTATATTCAACTGTAATGAAAATGGTTCTGTAATTAATCCACATAGCCTTCTACAAAATTATGACCTCCTTTAAAGAGAAGTAATTTCATATTTGTCATACTCTTAGGTCTAGGTATAGGTCTGGTTTCCTTCTTATCTCTCCTCAGCAGGGCGTGACAGGCAGGAGCACCACATCTGAGCTGATTACAGCCCTTCATATGGAGCTGGAACCAGGAGGAGGGTGTCAGTTTGTTAGCGCTTCTGAGTGTTACAGACCAACTCATTGCCTTGCCTTTTGTCTCCTTGTGAACCCGACCTAACTCTTAGTCTTTGTCTCTTACTCCTAGTATCCTGGACCCAAGCCTAAGACACACCTCGCCAAACCCACATAACTCTGGATCCTCATCTGAGACGCTTCAAGCCAACCAACCGGGAATTCGTGAAGGACTTCAGATCAGTCCTCTGCTTAGCCCTCCTGCCTGTCTACCCTTCAACATAACAGGAGAGAACCAACCGGACCTGTACCTCCAACCTGGACCTCTAAACACCACCCTCCCATAACAAAACCCAAGCCTCCACCTCAGTGAGTTCATGCGCTCTTCACTATTCCCATCAGTTCCTTCCTGTTATTCATCAGTCTCCTCATCTTCCCCAGCAGAGCCCAGAAACCCCAATCAGCCAACACCATTTCCTGTTCAAACCACAAATTGTCAATAAACGCTTTAACTAAACTGTCTGCCTCCGTAGTTGCTCTCATTCAGAGTCTCTCTTCTTTAAACGTGACAATTGCTAATTATTTAATGTTTTACTCAAAGGATTAAAACAGGTATTGTAATTTCAGCTTCTCTAAATTGTTAAAAAGTCAGTGAAAGTTAAATCTTTGAACAGATAAGCAAGTCTTACTTGTTGATGTCAAGCTGATGCTTCCATCCTCAGATTTGTCTTTCCTGTGGAGAGAAAAGACTGGGGTGAGACTTTTCTCAATGGTTACAGGCGCAGAAGTCTAATCTTACTGGCGGGACACTAAACTGAAAATTAAGATTAGTTAAAAAGCTCTATATATGAACAACTTAAACAAATGATAGCTTTGATGATAGAAACGTTATGGGGTGGTGCTTCAGAATGCGAAGTGAGTAGACGTGTTTTCCTTAGCTTCTGCTAAAGAATTGATTTTGGATCTTGTAACTATTCAAACTCTAAAACACATATTAAGTCACTTTACCACCTTTTGAGTAAATGGACTGAACTTATATAGAGCTTTTCCAGTCATGCTGACCACCCAAAGCGCTGTACACTATAGCCACATTCACCCAATCGCTCTCACTAACGCGCACACATTCATACACCGAGATGCTGCTCGGTAGGCAACTTGGGGTTAAGTGCCTTGCCCAGGGGCACATCGACATGTGGCAAGGGGAAGCTGGAGTTGAACCCACAACCTTCCGATTGCCATATGACTACTCAATCCATCAAGCCACAGTCACCCAGTGTAATGCTTCCCAAACTGACCAAAGAACAGAGTGGAAGCGCCACAACTCAGGGAAATTTGGACTCCTTGGCTAGTGTTAGCCCCAAAGAGGCTACCAATGGTAACAATATGGAGGGGCTAACAAATGTAGGTACAGCCATTCAAGCCTCTATTGACTCATTCCGAGAAGAAAACCGGACGTCTATTACCTCTCTATTCTTAGTGTGTATAGCCAACAAATTACTGCTATGGAGGATAGACTGAACAACTTCGATAGGAGGCTGAACAACATGGAAACCTCACAAACTTCGCTGGCTAAGGAGAATGAAGCTTTGAGGGAGAAGGTGGCGTACCTGGAAAACCTTACCAGGTGGCAGAATATTCATGTTGTGGGAATACCAGAGAAAACAGAGGGCTCACGACCAGAGGAATTCATCACCAAACTACTCACAGCTGTGTTTGGGGAAGACAGCTTTGAAAAGCCACTGTCGGTGGATAGAGCCCACAGAAATCTGGTCCCATCACTTCCAAATCAAGGAGTTGATTCTACACCTCACCAGATGGAAGGGCCCACTGTCCTACAATGGATCAATATTTCATATCTTTCCTGACTACAGTCTGGATGTCAACCAACGACGTACAGCCTTCTCCTTCGATTATCATTTTACTAGTAATATTGTCATCTAAATTAACGTTTTGTGTATGACTGTGTTTTTACACGCCACGTATAACGTTACAGATGTACGACTTATATTTTTTATTTTTGTTTTTTCAAATCACCCCCTGTCTCATTAAACTATGGCCTATGGCTATCATTGTCTCAATGACAAAATAAAATATGTCACGGATCACTTAACATTACTAGAGAGGTTCATTAATGGTTGGAAAATATATTCAATATTGCGGGTAACATTCAAATGAAAGTTTGCAACAGTTTAAAGTTTTCTGGACGGGTCAGCTTTTTAAAGACCTTTTTGTGTATTTTGTGTCATATTCATATGGTATTTGATTCAGCCTTTTTGAAGTTCATCACAGAACAAATAGATTTGTTTCCGCAGACGAAAAGGACTGATGGCATTTCAGCCTCAATACTCTGGGAAACACTTAAAGCATATCTCAGGGACCAGATTATCTCTCACTCCGCTTATATTAGGAAATGAAGTGTAGGAATATTGAGGAGCTGTCTTCAGAGATTAAGGCTCAGGACCGACTCATATCTCGCTCTTTGACCCCTGATTTAATGAAGAAGAGAGTAGGCTTACCAACTGAAATTGATTTCTTGACTACCCAGCAAGCAGAGAGGCTCATTCTTAAATCTCGTAGTAGGTTTTATGAAGAGGGGGATAAACCTTCCAAACTGTTAGCTAGTCAACTTTGTCAAAAAGCAACTTCCCGTATCATTTCACAAATTGTGGTAGTTGATGGCTCCACAACCGAGGATCATCAAGATATTAATGACTGCTTTAAAGACTTTTATTCTAAATTATACTCCTCGGATTCAACGTTTCATCACAACCATTTTAATGCTTTTTTTTTTTTTCTTTTCCCCAATCTGAATATTCCTACAATTCCTGACTCAAAAGAACCCCCTGGCCCAATTGTTTTCCAGACGATTTTTAATTTTCTTTTAAAGACAAACTTGCATCTCTTCTTCTTACAGTTTATAGAGAAGCACTGGAGAATAATATCCACCAATCATCTATTACACTGTTATTGAAGAAAAATAAGGCCTCTCAAGAATGTTTATCTTACAGACCAATCAGTTTGACAAACTGTGATGGTAAAGTGTTCTCAAAGGCCATTGCACTCCGGCTTGAAACAATCCTTCCTCATATAATTTCAAAGGACCGTAATGTTTTTTTTTCCAGGGCAGACATTTTTACTTTAACTTGAGACGGCTCTTCAATATCATTTATACTAAATCTAACACTTCATCGGCAGAAACGGTAATACCGCTTGATGCTGAAAAGGCGTTTGATCAAGTTGAGTGGGATTATCTTTTTCACACACTTTGTAGGTTTGTTTTTGGCAATAACTTCATTCAGCTCGTCAAGCTCATTTACACTGATCCAACTGACTCAGTTGCATGGCAGCCTCGCCTCTGTCAGTCTGCCCCAGGGCAGCTGTGGCTACTAACATAGCTCACCATCGTCAGGATGTGAATGTGTGTGTGAATGGGTGAATGACTGACTGTAGTGTGAAGCACTTTGGAGGTCGTCAAGATTAGTTAAAGCGCTATACAAGTACAAGCCCTTTCTTCACTGATGTTTGTAAGTATTTTGTAAATACTTGTTCGATTTGCTCTCACTATAACCCGAAAAAAACGTTGAAAGTTGGGATGGGAGCATTTCCTGTCTCCAGCAAACCTTGGCAGGAAATTGTTGTTGATTTTGTTGACAACAGGGCAGTGTCCGAAATTAACTTCCTGATTCACCGGCCAAGTTGGCCGGTAAAAATCAACCGGTCAGGCAAATTTTTTACTGCCCAAAATATTAATCCTCACCAGACTTCTCAATTTTTACCAAAAATTAAGAGTGAGATTATGTTCATTTTGGGGGGGGGCGTGGTTCGGGGCGTGGCTGACTGGACCCTGGAAGAGAAATCTTTGTTTCCTACCTTTGATAGGAAAATATTAAGTTTATTATAAAAGGCACAATATAAATTATCAGATTCCCATCCAGGCAATAAAAAAACACTACAGATTATCATTATTCTATCCATGTTGGTCTCGTTTATGAATGATGCAGAGTTTCATCAAGCCGATACCGTCCAACATTTTTCCCTCAGCTGCAACACTTAAAGCACGAAGGGGTTCACGCTACGTGCTTTACGCATGATCCAGCTGCTGGATAAATAGTGGGGAAAATGCATAAATTAAGAATGTAAAGGGCTCCTTTAGAGGGGAGAGAAGGAAAAATGGGTCTGAGCTAAAGCCCCTGATGTTACAAGTTCCTTAAAATTACCCTTAAAAGTGCGCACCTAAATTACATATAACATAATTTTGCTCATCTGAATTGATTAATTGATTTTAATTGTGACATTTTGGTACGAGTGGAAGGACATTAAACGTAGTGATTCACGTTTTGAAGGCTGGCCGCTGATAAAAGCACCTGGCCGGGGGGTGGGGGGGTGGGGGTGGGGGGGGGGGCAGTAAGAGCGGCGAAGCACAGCGCACGTAGTTAAAAAAAATGCAGAATAAATAAGAACGAAACTTATAAACAGACTAATTGGCGTCTTAGACTGTATCTGGTTAGCAGAACTGTTTTGTAATCCAGCGTGCAGCCATGACTGGTTCTGAATGATGGCTTCATCTGAGAGCCGCTCTCCCCCCATGCCTCCTGCTCCGCAGAAGGCGAAGTTTAGATTGAGCTCTGGATGGACAGTAACCTGACTCTAGCCAGATGTATTTCGCTCCGCCTAGCTCCACTCACATCCATCTGAGACCTCTCTATGGGAATTGCCTTTTTTGAAGGCTGGGCCTTATCAAAAATCCTTGCATATGATTGGATAAGCCACCTGTCTGTCATCTTTATCGACGTGCTATTTCAACCACTCACACTGAAGCCAACCCGTGACGCTGAGAGAGCGACGCAGGAAAAAACTAACATTTTTTTTTTTTATGTGTTTGCGGCTCTAGTGGCACGCGTTTTATTGACAGTGAGCTGACAGGAAGAGGGGGGAAGACAGGCCGCAAAGCGCCACGGGTCGGAGTCGATCCCGGGCCGACCACGTCGAGGACTAAAGGCCTCCTAATATGGTTCGCGCTAACCGCTCCGCCTCGGGCACAACCAACAAAAGCCTTCAGAGCCGTTCTCTGATGTTCTTTTAATGAAACAATATTAGGTAGATTGGACAACACGGAAGAAATAGCAGCATCAATGTTAACGCTTGCTTCCTCGATGCGAGCCGCCATTGCTGTCTGTCTTATGTCACGATCGCTTCTCCACTACGTCACATCTATAAAACTCCATCCCTGTGTCCTGATTGGCTAGACAATAAAATTGGTTGGAGAAATCACTTTCTATGGGAGATGTCCCAGATGGATGTGAGTGAAGCTAGGCGGAGCGATATCAATCTGGCTAGAGTCAGGTTAGATGGACAGAGCTGTGAACAGGTAATCCGCAGCCCAGATGGGTTTTGTTATTTTTTATGTTATTTTTAATTTATTTGGTACAAACATTTACTCGCCATGTGGCAGCTAGCCCTCTGAAATTCACTCGCCAAACAGGAAATTTACTCGCATTTGGCGACTGGCGAGTGTTAATTTCAGACCCTGCAACAGGGTAAAAGGATGTAGATATTTGCTTGTTTGTGTTCACATTCTCCAATCACACGTTTAATGTGTGGATATATTATTGAATAGTTTTTTTGAGAACCTGTGTAAACAAGTGTTCTCCAGGTCCCTAATATCTGAACTTAACTTCTGCTGGGACTCACTTGTTTTTTCGTTTGCAAACACACACAATGGTTGTTACAATAGCGATGACAGCAACCGGGACCAAGACTCCAATTAGGATTATCCACTTGGTTTCTGAAACAAATATCAAATAGATTTCAATGACAACATGCCCTTTGATTATTTGCTTATACAATTTAAACAACTAATCATCACAGAGTTCAGACAAGTTTATCTGCATGTAAAAAACGATTCAATACTTTTATGAGCTTTACTGCTTGAGAACAAACTCATTTAATCAGAATAAAGTTTAGCGGCTCATACCCAGCCCTCCATTTGGGTTTTCAGTATACTCCACTTCACAGAGTGCACCCTCGAAGCCTTCTGGACATGCACATGTGTATATATTGTTGCTGCTCTCCATACATGTTCCTCCATTCTGACAGGGATAACTGAGGCAGGGACTTGCTGCGAGAAGGAAAAACACAGCTCAGTTCCTAATTCAAGTGTAGAGTGGTTTTATTGTCTGGACAGAGTGTGAATTTTAGTTCGTTTTAAATAGACCTATATGATACCTAATGTGGAATTTAACACTGAAAATGGATCACTGGAAGCTTAGAAGATTAGAAGGAAAATTATAGACAAACATGTTAAAGGCAAAGGCTATAAGACCATCTCCAAGCAGCTTCATGTTCCTGTGGCTACAGTTACATATATTATTAAGGTCCACGGAACTTTAGCCAACCTCCCTGGACATGGCTGCAGGATGAAAATGGATGACGAACTGAAGAGAAACATCAGACGACTGATAACCAAAGAGTCCAGAACAAACTCCAAATAAATTAAAAGGTACATCAGTGTCAGATCTGACGCACCATCCCTTCACTGTTTGAGCTAGTGATGGGAGACACTATTGTTTATTTTCTACTCTATTCTGGGTTTTTACGGCAATAGTGGATTGTTTTTCATACAGGAAAGGGTTTTTGAGAGAGGGAGGAAGACATGTGGCAAAGACCTCAGGCCAGAATCGAACCCAGGTCAGCCATGTCAAGGACCAAGACCTCTGTTTATGGGTCATGCTCATTAAGCCTGTGCCATTGGAGCACGCTCTCAGATGTAGGTCATGGCTCTTCCAACAGCTTTAAAACCAAGAACACACAGCTAAAACCACCCAAGAACAGATATACAACTATTCTGGAGTGGGCTCCTATAAACACTGATCTAAGTCCTATTGAATATCTATAGAAAGAGCTGAAACACACCGTCTGGAGAAAACAGCCTTCAGACCTGAGATAACTGGAGCAGTTTGCTCATGAAGAGTGGGCCAAAATACCTGTGGACAGGTGCAGAGGTGCCATTGGCAGTTACAGAAATTGTTTGACTGCAGTGATCACCTCAAAAGCTTACACAACAAAATATTAACATACAGGTGCCATCAGTTTTGTCCAGGCCTGTTCAATTACTTTATTTTTTAAACTGATTATACAATGATGTGCTTTCTGTGTCTCTGCTCTGTCTTCTCTAACCCCAGTGGGTCGAGGCAGATGAGCATTCACACTGAGCCTGGTTCTGGTTCTGCTGAAGGTTTTCCTTCCTGTTAAAGGGGAGTTTTCCTCTCCACCGTTGCTTCATGCATGCTCAGTATGAGGGATTGCTGCAAAGTCATCGATAATGCAGACGACTGTCCACTTTGACTCTACGCTCTTTCAAGAGGAGTGAATGCTGCTCTTCAAGACTCTAAGCAATCTGCTGGGTTTCCATAGATACTGTTTCTTCTAAAGGAAAACCCACCTCTGAAGCAGTCCCGTTTGAAGTCATAGATGGTGCAAACATAACCTTCCTGGCAGCTCTTGGGTTGGCACACTGCACCAGTGCTGGCACACTCACAGGACTGGGAGCAGTCTTCAGTTACAAACTTCTCATTCAGCTGCAGGATGGAGAAAAGAAAGATAAAACCAAATTCTACAGAGATACACAAATAAAAATACACTTGTTAGGTGCTGTAACTGGGGGCAGCTTACAGAGTAGTATCGGTTCAGGAAGGTGCAGCCACACTCTGGATATGGCACACAGATTCCCTCACTCATGACAAAGCCTGCAGCACACTGGCAACCTTCCACACAGGACGTGATGTCACACTCAGAGGGTGCTGCCAAGTCAGCACAGGATGATGGACAAGGTGACATGCAGGAGGAGTATGTGCTGTTGGCACCACAAAGTAGGACTACAATACAAACACAAAGGATTGTTCTATTATCTGAAGGTGATCAACAAAAACTCTTTATTTTTCCTTGGGCTCTCAGGGATACAATGAAGTGGACTTCATTGTATGTGTAGATCAGGATACCTTACCACAGTCCAACTGCTGTCTCCAGGATCCCAGTTTAACTCCAGCCTCCTGACAGGCTGCTGCATATGCATCGTAGCTGCCACAGCGCAGTTCCTCACTGCCTTCCTCCGCACACAGGTCAAACACACAGTCACTAAAAGGAGAGAGACATGTGTTCAACACGAATAAAGCCTCATAACATTGTTTCACATAGTGCCCACAGATTACTCACTATTGGTAGGTTTGGGGTGGTAATATGGCATGGCAGGCCACAAATGGTCCATCAGGGTCAGACAGTGCTCCACACTTTACCACACTGTTGTAATGATTGAGCTGAGCTTCAGAGCAGTCAGATGTCTCAAATCCTGAATCTGGATCCGTCTCCACCTCCTGCCTGAAGACATACAGAAAGGTTTGGATAAATGTGACTGACTGAAAGTGGGAAACAAGGCTGCTGCTGCTGCCTGCTCCATGTGAAATGTACACGCAAGTGTATACACACTTTTTGGTGTGTATACACCAAAGGGATTGAGACAAAATGTTAAACTTTTTAGTGTGTTTGTAATATGCCTTTTTAGGTGCATTTTGTAAACTGCATGCTTGTATTCTGGATTTCTTTTAATAGTTATGTGCCATTTTGTTTGGGTTTTATTTAAAGGACCTAAAACTAAGCAATTGTGTAATAAAGAGACTGTCCAACTACATTATGTGACAACTAAAAACATTTAGCTTTTTCAAACCTACACTTCTGCATGTCTAATGCTTTTCAACATTCCACAAACTGCATAAAGACCTGCAAATGTTTTTTTGTAACTTTTTACTCCCTCTGTGAAACAATCTTTTAAAATCTGCCTGTTGTCTGTCTGCCTCGCCTAATGTGTGGTGATATATGTGAAGGGATTATTTGATATGGCCTTTGCATGATATCCATGCCTGCGGAAGGGCATGAAGGGGTCAAATGTCCCGGGCAGGAGGGGGCAGAACTGAAGCTCTGATCATTAAATTATAGGCAAGAATAATTTTTCAAAATGTTATGTGAAAAATGTTTCATATTTGAGTTCATTAAACCTCTCTCTCTCTCTCTCTCTCTCTCTTTCTCTCTTTCTCTCTTTCTCTCTCTCTCTCTCTCTCTCTCTCTCGCTCTCTCTCATCATCTATATCTATATATAGATATCTATATATAGTATGTAGTTGGGACCCAGAATTCCCCCCACCCCAACACAAATTGGTTTTGGCCAATAAGACAACTTTTGCAGAGCATTTAGCCACTGAAGGGAAGTATCAGAATGTCCAGGTTTCAGATATGTGCTCAGGAAAAAAAAAAGATAAAATAAGAGGCTTAAAGGATTTTATGAGTATTCTTTTTTATCTGTGGATGAGAGTGGAATAAGAGCAGCAGGAAGGGAATTGCAGGTGAATGATGCTCATCCAGAGCCAGGTAAGATGCAGTGCAGCCATTAATGCTTATCAGTGTAGCTTAGCATCTATTAGCAAGTGGAAAACACTTTAGGAGAAAAACTTGGGCTGGGCAGCTCTGACAGAACAGAGAACAGAGACATGTCAGAGATCCAGGTTTAGGTCCAGTCAGAGAGGAGCAGGAGAGTTAGGGGAGACCACTGCTGACAGTCAGTCAGAGAGAGGATGAGGACCTAACATTTTGTTAGGCTAAAGAATCAGCCTCAGAGCAGAGAGACAGACCGTGTGTGTAAATGAGAGAGCCCGCCTTGTCAAATTATTTATTAGTACTGATAAGTATTAGTATATCCCAGTGCGCTCTAAATTCTGTGGTTACTGACCATGAAAAAAGTGAACGCAAGTGAA
Source organism: Fundulus heteroclitus (assembly GCF_011125445.2). NCBI lineage: Eukaryota > Metazoa > Chordata > Actinopteri > Cyprinodontiformes > Fundulidae > Fundulus > Fundulus heteroclitus. Next base: position 3,801,571 of record NC_046374.1, on the reverse strand, counting down.
TCACAAACATTTACCCACTGAAGTGAAGTATCAGAATACTTCATTTACCAATATACTTGTAAATCATCTGGTTATGACAGCAGCAGTCCTGGTGATGTTAAACCGGTGATCATCTTGACCAGAACTCATTGAAATAGGCGCTCTCAATGGAAAATCCGTGATTAAATATAAAGCACATCCCCACAAAGCTGCTTCAGCTTCTCTTTATCAGGTTCTCCTTCCACAACATTAATTAAACATGTTAACTCCGCCTGTGGGACCAGTCTTTATTGCTGTTCAGTGTCATAGATAACGAAATTGAACACTTTAAAGGAGTCATCCCTTGGAAATCTGACTTTTTCTTCTTTTTTTATGTGTCCTGTCTGCAAATGTATCACTAAGAACTGTTGTCTTAATGCCAAAGGGACTACAACAGATTTTACTTTCAACAAGTGGAACCTTACTGCTTTTGCCACAGTGCTCCACTTGATTTATATATGCAAAAAGCTTTATTAGATTTTATGCTGGGACTATTTCACGTTCAATGGACATTGAAACGGGAAGGTTGAAGAGGAAACATAAGAGAAACAGATGAGACAAAATGCTAAACGGGAGAAAAGGTTGAGAAAAGGGAGAGAGTCTGCTTCTATGCCTGCAAAAAGATATATAAAAAGAACAGCAAAACCAACCAATAAAGTATTACTGGCACAAACAAATAATGCTTTGATACCATCACTGAAGAATATACAGTAGTATTTAACATGCATAAAGTGACCGCTAATGATAATAAAAGGGTTTTCTGTATAGACGTGAATCTGTAAGTACCTGAATCCAAGCACCTGTAGGTGTTTATAAGACTGCAGTTGTGTAAGTAAGTTTTTTCCATAAGAAAATGCTCAATAGTGGTTGTGAGGAGCCAAAGACCCGCACCCCAGAGCACTAAGGCAGACACCAGGGGAACCTGAACCTCAGATGCCTAAAGGAAACCACAGAGCAAAGGTGCCCCAGAGGGGCCAACACAGGGAAAGCTGCCTGCCCCAATCCCAGGGAAGAGCACAGAGAAGCCCCAGGAAACCCCCCAACAGCCACAACACCAGGATCTGTGGGTCCGGAGCGGATCCAGCCATGGGCCCAGAGACCAAAGGCCCTGGTGTGCCCCGGCCCTGTGAAGAAGCCACCACGAGGGTGCCAGCGCCCGTCCGAGCACTCAACCCCGGACACCAGAGACCACCAGCGACCAGCGCGTTAAGGCGCCAGCCAGCAGAGGGGAGCAGGAACAGGAGGGTTCCACACTTAGTGGAGACTTGAGATGTCCCAGGAGAGGAGGCAGTCCAAACCCAACCTGACAAAAAGACATGAAACAAATTTACCAGCCAACCAGAGCTCACCCTATGAACCCTGAAGTGCTACCTACTCCACACATTGCCCTTCCTACCTAGGTCCTACCCCCATATTCCAAGGGAGAGCAGAAGTGCTAGCCCTAGCCGACTCAAATATATGTTACCGGTATTCAATACCTTTATCATTTTTTTTTTATTCTTTCCAAAAAAAATTTGAGATGGAGGAGTCCAGAGTTTCAAGTAAGTCAAAGGATAGTTTATTGGGGATCATTGACAATAAGTAATTCCTTCTAAAGGCCCGTTTACACTACACTTTTTTAACCGAGCCGAGCCGAGACCAGTCTGACCTTGGATCAGTTAACCAAGATAAGATGACCGTTTACACACCACACTATCCCGGTTCCTTGGCTGCTCCTCGCCTCCTAGTGGCGATCTGCGGTACTACCGCTCTCTAGGATTGAAGGCGGAAGCAGCTAAACGAACATTCAGGATGTTATGCTTGATTTTGTGATATTTCGTTGTTTGCGGAGAGTCAGGGGAAGAAGGCAACCATTGGTGAATTTACTTGAGAGAGTCGGCTTTTGGGAAGTGGATGAGACAAACGAACGTCTAATAAGGATTTACAGACACAGGAAACAACGACAGACACTGAGGTTCATCACGCTGCTAAGCAGAATCATCACTGGAAACCGTGTGGCACGGTAAGGAAGCTAGTATTATTATGAATGTCTGAAATTTGTCTGAATGAAGTGTGAATCAGGATGTGCAGGCAGACACGCCGGAAAAACCGCGGACAGTCAGCTGACTGTAAGGGGATGACGTGGTCTGCTCATGCGCTCTTTATCAGAAAACCGGGCCAGAAAAAAAAAAACAGGCCGAGACCGACTCAGGAACTGGTCTGCAGTTAGCGTGGTCCGGTTATGTTTAGCGCGGTCTGGTTCAGTCTGCTGACCATTTACACACAAGAGTTGTCTCGGTTACCGAGCTCGGACTGGTCTCGGCTCGGTTAAAAAAGTGTAGTGTAAACGGGCGTTAAGTAAAACCATAATTCTGATTGAAGCAGCCCATGATGATCAGGCAAGATCATCTCCTATTGCTTTAAAAGAGGGATGTGGTTAAGTTTTGTTAACTCTGTTAAGTTAGAAGACACAGTACTACTTACAATATATTATATAATAATATTTACTACTCCCTGACTGTAGTTGTAAATCTAGGGCAGGCATGGGCAACTTCCATGACAAAGAGGGCCAAATTTTTTTCAGCACGACCATTCGAGGGCCACATGACCACGCACTTCAAATAATTGCATATGAAAGATGCTACAAATTATTCTCAATAAGAACAAATTTTAGATGAGTTTATATCTGTATGTTTACTGCACCAACATATAACTATTTTCTGCATATGCATATTAATGCATATTAATATGTCCTTAAGCAAAAGACAAACTGTTTGCTATAAAAAAAATTTGCAAAAAAGGAAATGAAACTCCTCCATATCAATGCATTCAGGAGCATGGGACATTTCAGATTTACAAGGAAAAAGGCATGAAATGGAACAGAACTTAACTCAAACAATAATGTGTCTATCCAGAAACAGTGTGGGCTTTCTTACTATACTGAATGCTCTATAATTGTATAATTTGTAACTAACAAAAACACAACACTGTAACCGTTGTTCTTTGCCTGTTTGTTTGTTTGTCTTTATTATGTGTACTTTTAGCCGGAGTGGCCAATAAGAAATTTCACCACGGGAACACACGGTGACAATAAAAAATCTTTGAAAAGCCGGAAGGTGTTTGGTTATTTGTCCTGACACATGCTGTTGGGAAACTGTATATATTTTTAACCAATTTATAAAAAAAAGGTTCCAAAACCAAATTTATATAGAGTAGCAAATAAAAATGGCCAGTTTACTCTATCAAATGCTATTTCCGCATCTAAAGACAATATATTGGATTCAGTGTTTTCAATATAGGAATAATCTATTAAATTAAGTAATCTGCATGCATTTGTGAATGACTGCTGTCCTTTTATGAAACCAGTTTGATCAGGGTGTATTATAAGAGGAGTAACTTCATCCAATCGTTTTGCATGAGCTTTACAGATTATTTTAATATCCATGTTAATTAGGGATATGGGACGATAGCTTAAGCAGGAGACTAATGGTAGCAGAATTCATATTAGCCGGGAATCTGCAATTTTTTTCCTGAGTTTCCTGCAACATTCTGTGGAATCGTGGTGCCAGAATATTCCAAAATTCTTTATAAAACTCTACTGGCCCGAGCCCGTAACATCATCAGGGACCCCTCACACCCCCACCATGGACTGTTCTCCCTGCTGCCCTCTGGGAAGAGGTTCCGCAGCATCCGCTGCAGGTCCACCAAGTTCTGCAAAAGCTTTTCCCCTGTTGCCATCAGACTGTTGAACTGCTGAAGCTATAAACTGGACTCTGTACCATATTCGCATATTTGCACATTTGCATTATTGCATCCTTATCTAGCATTACAAATGCTGCCGAACTCTCAGTTTCTAAAATGCATTCTTGCACAAATCATTTCTGCACATACAAATGGTTTTTAAAAATACTTACCTGTACACTGTGATCGCATACTGTCTCTTTCTCCTGCATTGTTTACATTTCAACTGTTTTACTGTTAAATCACTGCTGCACTTTATCCTGTAATTTTATCCTGTAATTTACTTTATCCTGTAATTTACTGTAATTTTCAAGCTGTATGCAAACAAAATTTCGTTCTGTATGCACTCTGTGCATACAAAATGACAAATAAAGTCTAAGTCTACTGGAAATCCATTTGGATCCAGGGCCTTTTTATTGGGCAGGATTTTGAGAGCTTCCTGAGTTTCAGCTGCTGTGGTGAAATGAGATGAGATTGAAATTATTTTACCTATGATCACTGCTTTCCCTGCCTCACAGAGAGCAGATCCTGATGTCCTGGTAGATCATTGTATTCCAAGTATGAAGCCCACTCTTTAAAATATTTGATAAATTCTTCATCTTTAAGCAATCATGTAGTAAATCTCCAGCTTTTGTTTGGTGGGGTTACTTTTTTATTTATTAGGGTTAAAGAAACAGGAGCATGATCACTGACAGCAGTAGGATGTATTATAGCATCTGGCATGTTAGACAGCAGTGAGCTGTCTCCTTACTGTTTGGATGCAGAGATCGCTATGCATCGCAGAGACAATAATTACTCATGTATTGTTTGGCTACATTCAGTGTTTGGCAACTGCGCTGAGTCCCTGTTGTATTCAGCCTGTCTGTTTCCTCATTTAGACCAAAGTTAAGGTCGCCTCCAATAAATAAATAGCATGCCAGGTGTTTCCAATCCAATCCAATCCACTTTATTTATATAGCACGGTTTAAACAAACACAAGGTTTCCAAAGTGCTGCACAAAGAGATAAAATGAATAAAAATAAGTAAAAGCGCTGCCCGCTCGGAATAAAAATATGCATGTATATACATAAAATCAATGCTCTACGTGGTGTCAAAAGCCAAAGAAAAGAGGTGAGTTTTAAGAAGAGTTTTAAAATGAGACAGAGAAGTTGCCTGTCTAATGTGCAGTGGCAACCCATTCCAAAGTTTTGGAGCTGCAACGGAAAACGCTCGATCCCCTCTGAGCTTAAGCCTTGCTTTAGGCACTGTCAGGAGCAGCTGGTCAGCTGACCTGAGAGATCGGCTATAGGGTGTAGGGGTGCAGCAGCTCAGAGAGGTAAAGTGGGGCAAGGCCATTTAAGGGACGTAAATAAAAGAATTTTAAAATAAATCCTAAAATGGATGGGTAGCCAGTGGAGTGAAGCTAAAATATGCGAGATATGCTCATACTTGCATGTGCCAGTTAGAAGACGTGCGGCAACATTTTGTACCAGCTGAAGACGAGCAATTGAGGACCTGCTAATCCCCATATAAAGTGCATTACAGTAATCCAGCCGAGTGGTCACAAAGGCGTGGATTACTGTCTCAAAATGCTGTCTCTGAAGGACTGGTTTGATCTTTGCCAGCTGCCTTAACTGGAAAAAGCTCGATTTCACTACAGCCTTTATCTGGCTGTCAAATTTAAGGTCTGAGTCCACTTTTACCCCAAGATTTTTTACAATTGGTTTGAAATATTGTGCTAAAGAACCCAGATCAACTGGGGGGAGGGGGGGGGGGGGGGGTTCACAGATGAGCCACCAAAGACCATGACTTCTGTCTTTTCTTCATTAAAATTCAGAAAATTTAAAGACATCCAAGCTTTGATGTCGTGTAAACAGTTTAGCAGTGGATGAACAGAGTAGGAATGAGACTTTTTGAGGGGGACATAGATTTGGCTGTCATCCGCATAACAGTGAAAGGAAATACCATGTTTCCTAAGAATGGAGCCGAGTGGGAGAAGATAAAGAGAAAATAAAAGAGGGGCAAGCACAGAGCCCTGCGGGACCCCACATGACAGAGGAGCTGTGGAGGACACAGAGTCATCAAGGCTGATACAGAAAGTCCGATGTGACAGATAGGACATGAACCATTCCAGTGCTGAGCCACTGATGCCCACCCACTGCTCTAAACGAGCAATCAGGATTTCATGGTCCACTGTATCAAATGCTGCAGTCAAGTCTAAAAGTACAAGGACAACACAGTGTCCAGAGTCAGTAGCTAAAAGAATGTCATTAAAAACTCTTAAAAGCGCTGATTCTGTGCTGTGCAATGTTTTAAAGAACATTTTGTTAATTTAAAAAATCCAAAAGCTGGGAATAAACAATCTTCTCTAACAGAGGCTGCACAACTGCATGTTTAAGATTTACAGGGACTACTCTGTTTCTTCATAGTAGGTACACCTGGTCTGGCGTTCTGTTAACTCTGACATCATCCAGAGAAGACGGCTCACCCGCTATTACCATCTAATGTAGAACAGATTACTGGATCAATGTGTGCTTCTGTGCTTTTTTGTTTCTCTTGTTGTGTCTCTGTTCTGTCTTCTGTAACCCCAGTCGGTCGAGGCAGATGACCGTTCATACTGAGCCCGGTTCTGCCGGAGGTTTTCCTTCCCGTTAATGGGGAGTTTTTCTTCCCACTGACGCTTCATGCTTGCTCAGTATGAGGGATTGCAGCAAAGCCATGTACAATGCAGACGACTCTCCCTGTGGCTCTACGGTTCCCCAGGAGTGAATGCTGCTTGTCGGGACTTTGATGCAATCAACTGGTTTCCTTATATAGGACATTTTTGACCAGTCTGTATAATCTGACCCAATCTGTATAATATGATTGAACTTGATTTTGTAAAGTGCCTTGAGATGACATGTTTCATGATTTGGCGCTATATAAATAAAATTGAATTGAATTGAACTACTCCAGAAGACAGACTGCTATTAATAATTGCGAGACACGTAGGCCCAATAGTGGGAAAAACATCCTTAAACAATCAGGGCGGGACAGTATCATCTGGAGACCCTGAGGGCTTCAGGTGACCCACAATCTCCTGCACAAAAGACAGGGTCACAGGCTCAAACATGTCAAACACAGCAGAGCAGGGGACAAACACTGAAGGATCAGAAGCAGGAGGTGAAATAAGTGCTCTGGTAGAAGTGACTTTATCAATAAAGTAGTGAAGAAAGTTCTCACACACAGCAGGGGAGGCCTCAATTCCAGTCTGTGGTGCATTCAGAGCAGAGTTGATAACTTTAAACAACACACGAGGCTTACCACCATGAATTTTAATGGAGCCGCAATGTCTATGGCAGTTTTACAGGTGTCGAGAAACCATGAGTTAAGAGCCTCTGTATCCTCACAGACAGACTCGGGAATAACGCAGTTTTGACTAAAAACTGCGGAGAAGAGAGCAGCAGTGGAAGGGTTAATAACTCGACATCTGCGAGCAGCAGCGCGAGGTTTAACTGTGTGACAACAAACAGGAGCTTCAAAAATTACAGGCATATGGTCTGAGAAAAAAGCGTCACAGACCTCCAGGTTAAGAACAGGCAAACCATAAGATAAAACAATATCAAGTGTGTGACCACGTTCATGTGTAGGCCCAAGTACAGACTGCACGAGATTAAAAGAGTCAATGATGTTTAAAAAGTCTCGCGCCAAAGGGTTTTCAGGGCAATACACATGAATATTACAATCTCCAACAATAAGGGCCCGGTCATATTTGGGTATAATATCGGACACAGAACATAGAAAATTCTGTTAAAAAGTCTGTTTGGAAAGTGCATGGAAATGTTTGTGAAAAAATTAGGGGTCATCAACAATTGGGCCATATATATTGACAATACACAACCTTTGGTTATGAATAAATATTCTAGATCTATAATTTTGTCTAATATTGTAAAACTAATGTTTTTGTGGATTAAAATTGCTACTCAGCTGATCATTTACAATCGTATCTGATTTATGAATTTCTTGCTATAAGACAAGATATGCTTTTAATCTTTTAAGCTGGTTAAAATTTTTTAACTTTTTCACCGGTTTTAATTATAATTGCCAATTATAATTAATAATAATCTTCATAATCAAACAGGTGTAACTGCATAACACATTTAAGTCAAATTCTCACGTGTACCCTTGCAAGAAAGAAAAATGGTATGAGATAGGGTCTGAATGAGCTCTAGTTAAAACATTTTTTCTTAAAAATGACTAAAATTGAATTTAAAGACATTTTCATAAGGATTGTATATGTAAAATACCAGCTTATGACCCCTTTAAGTATTTCCATCTCTGTCACACACACCTGCCACTTTACAAAATCATGGCCTGTTTAAGTGAGTAGAATACAACACTTAGGAAATTATCAAATTTTGTCTGTATTCTTAAGTTATAAGAAATATTTTTATTAACTATTTTAGAGACTTGCTGAAGGAAAGGGAAACATTTATCTAGAAAAAGCCCTGAGATTGCTTTAAATGCAACTTCTCAACATGCTCCATCTAACAGAACGAAGCTTAAACTTCTTGTCAGTCATCATATCTACTCATGCCCCAGTAAAATCAACTGATCCAGCTCTTATTTCCTCTTATTATTAAGAGAACAGCAAATGTTCTCTTAATAATTATGTGTTTAAAATGATACTGTTTATCGAGTTGTGTTCTCAGATACAATGTATTTACTGTTTGAGAAATGTTTAAATATATTGTTAAAATCAACTAATTTGAACACTAGCAGGTGTGCAGACTTGCTTCTGGTCCTACCTGTGGACGTGAACCATAGTCGGAACATTAGAGATCTTCAGTCCACCAGCTTCTCGGTCACTGACTCTCCAGCTCTCTCCAAACTCGTTCAGGTTCCTGACCACTGTCCCATCAGGTTTCATGTACTCGTTTCTTGTGATACCATCATAGTTTCCACACAATCCTCTGACAGAGTTTCTATAGGTGCTGGGGAGTATAATTTCTGCAGGGACCAAGAGGGAAATGAAAATGATGGGAATGAAGTGATTTATCCATAAGCTGAAAGGAGGCCCCAGTTTTTGAGGTAGATACTTTACCTCCACGGCTGTTGCCGTCAAAGCGTACTGTAAGTCCAAAGTCTGTGGACAGCTGGACCTGCTTCGAGTTCATTGTGATTGTTAATCCACTGGCGGGACTAAGAGGAGGTGTCACACGCTCACCATTCACCTGAAGTAAATACAATTCCATGACATTTCGTTTTCTGTATATGAAAAGGCTACATTGATGTACACTTTCCTCCAGTACTAACCAGGACAACTTTCTTCTGTAGGAAACGAATATTGACATCATAGACATCTATATACATCTGGTCCAGGAATGACACTCTTCTGTTTCCACCTCGCCTAATGTTCTTTCCTCTCACTACCAAGGGAACCTGAGAGTCCTGCAGATTGTGGCCCTGAGTCAGCACATAGGTGTAAGGACCCTGAAAGTGATGGGTGAAACCATCAAATGTTCTATGGTGAGGGTCTCCAGCGATGCTGCACCTGTCAAACTCTAGAGAGGATGATGATGCAAAAGAATTGGTTAAATGTGATTTTGTATCAACTAAAGCGCTGCCTTTCAAGCAAGAATTAAAACAAGTCTCTGTTCTGCACATGTCTGATTGTTCTAAAATATTTGATGATTTTAAGGGTTGAACTCACTGGTGGGTTGGCAGTAGAGGTCTCCATACTTGTCCAGGGCACATACTGAGTTTGAGTTGCAGCTGTGGTCATTACATGTGATTTTACCCCCAAGGTTACAAGTACATGACTTAGCACATTTATCTGTCAGCCATGAATCTCCCATCTGCATACACAAAAACACACACACACAGACACAGATTCACACATGGATTAATCCAAAGTCGTCATAGCAATGTATTTACAGGACTTTGAAGAGAATGGTATTGTACACATTATTGTACTGGCCCAGTCTCCTACCTCAGGATGGTACTAGGGTAGATCTGCCTTCTTGTTTTTGTCCAGTAAATGTATTGTGTTGTGAATGTATGTCAACACAGCTCTACTGTACATCAAAGTAAAGTAGAGCTGTAGACCTGCAACTATTTCAAACAATTATCTGGTTTGATTTAAATCCCACTTATCTGAATCCTCTTTCCATACCACAATTAGTCATATAATTCCACACAGGGTTTAATGCTTAAAACAATGCACTTTTCTTATCATATCCTTCCCTTGGAAAAAGTTTAGGCAGCATGGGTTAAATTTCCAGTTGCATACTGCAAATACTCAGCTATATTTATCCATGTAACCCAAAAATGTTGTCAGTTAAGAACACTGCAACAAATGCTTCCATAGCTTGAGTGACTCATATTCCCAGATTCCTACATTCAGAATATTTCCTTTGGAGATAAATGCCTTGAAAAACACAAGCTGGGGTTTTTCTTTTTTATATCTGAAACAAACATATTTCCAGGAATTGGTTCTTATATGATGATATTTTGAGTCACACTCAGGGATTGTATTATAAATTGAATCCAATTTAACTATTAGCTGGTACTATTTCACTTTAGCTATATGTAATTTTCCGTGGGCAGCTTTGATGGAAATTGACTTAAGATTTTAGAATGGAAATAATGACTGTGCCCTGTTTGTGCTTAGATCCCCCATTGTTTCTGTAAAGTGTGTTTTGAATTCAGCTAAACTACTTTTTATTGAACTCAAAGAACAATATTTTTCATCATAAATATTCTACTATTATTGAATTACAGAAAATCCAGGTTGGGGCAGCATGTTTGCTAGTGAACTTACATCATGGTACTCTCCGTCTAAGTCCAGGCAGCCGCATTTATTGAGGGGAACACACATGTTATCACTGAGGACATGTCCAGCATCGCACTGGCAACCCTCCACACAGGTTGTGGGTGGAAGATGACAGAATATGGGAAAGAGGTCAGAGCAGGTGGGAGGGCAGGGGGGAGTACAGTCTGAGTAGTGGCTGTTAGTTGGACAGGCCAGTGCTGTGAGGAAGAAGGAGAATACAGTATTTAAAACACCAAACTTTGTGCTGGATTATGATTTATTAATGTGAGTGAAACTTACGGCAGAAGGTGTTGTTCCTCCAGCTGATGGTGACTCCAGCACTATGACAGGCCTGAGCATAGGCCTCTACGTTATCACAGAGAGTTGACTGCATCCCATCATACTCACACATGTCATATATGCAGTTACCAAGGAAAGCCTCAGGGGGCACTAGAGAGTGGCAGGGCTTGAAGCGGTCAGACAGGATGACCTCGGCACACTGAGCCTCATAACGCTTCTCTTCCTCTGCAGTGCAGTTAGGGTGGATGTCAGGACGCTTGTCTGGCTGACAGCTACAGAGAAGAACACATTTTGAGGACATAGTTTCAAACTGTGTTCTTTTAACTTTACTATATGTTCTTTCTGCCTCAGAAAATACAGAAAAATCTTAGATGAGTGCAGCTATGTTTTTTTAAATCTTTGCAGAATCAACAGGTAGTTGCAGGTAGTTGCAGTTAATCAGATTTTGTTGGCACCTACCCAGGATCACTGTCTCCCTCTGATTTCCAGCTGTTGCCCAGTTCGACCACATCCTTGGCTGGTTTCTTATTGGGCATCAGATTATCATCAGAGTTATTGTGATTGTAGTTCCCACACATACCACACACCTGGTAAAATCAAAAAGCTAATTTAAATGAATATTATATGCACCAATGACTCAGATCTCATAAATAATATACATAAATCTATCTAATGTGGTTGCTAACATATGGGCATAAGTGCTCACTTTACCTTGTCAAAGTATTCTCCAGGTACAGTGATTTCCAAGTGATGGACTCCGTCAAACTTCACCTGCAGACCAAAATTTGTATCCAGAAGACTATAGGATCCGCTGGTAATCACTTTAGCTCCAGCTACATCAATGGTGAGTGGGGTTCGTACACGACGGCCATTCAACTAAGACACAAAAATAAATAGATGCTGAACGCTTTTTTCTTTTTTCTGCCTTTAAAACAATTCACATCGTCTATCAATCTGAGACAATGTTACCAGAACTCTTCGGCCCTTCTGAAGGTCAACCACAATGTTGTGAGGTAGGTAGACTTTGACAGAGCGAACATAGGATGCTTCTGGCTGACCACGCTCCTCGTTTTTAGCCACCACTTTAAAGGGTGTTACCATGTTGGCCTTACAAACCTGCAGAATTCAGACAAAAGTATATGAAATGAACATAGTGTTCTAATTGTTTCTATTAAAAAAACTAGGATTTCAGATAATAATACTTCACATATATTGATAGTATGAGTTACAATGTGACTTTTCCTTTAGGATTAACAATGTATTATTGAATTGAATTACAGTTAATAAATTCTTGCAATTTCAAAATAATAATAATAATTTCAGTATCAAAGTGCACTGTTCCAACTTTAAACTGTAAAATTCTCCTTTTGAAAGTTAATGTAAATAATATTTTTAAAGGGGCCTAGTCACGTTCTATGTCTTTTCTAATTTCTACGCCAGTAGCTTACTCTGGTTGTTTTTCCGATTAAATTATCATGCCCTGTTGGCTTATTCAATTTTATTTCTGTGTTACATTTTGTTTTTGCTCTATTTGTTAGTAAACAAAGCACTTTTGTGTATATTTACCACTACAAGAGTGCATCACCGAAAATACGATATTGTGCATGTCCAGCAGAGGATAAGTGACCCTAACCCTGTAGATGGGGTTGGTCTTCTACCACGCTGAGCTGTCACTTTACTGCAAGGCATTGCAGGATGCTCTGCTGGCTCTTAAAGAACTAAGTAAGCAGTATCAGGACAAACGCTTGGTGTATATTGGTTTATTTGAAGATGAATAGATGTTTTTTTGTGTGTGTTTTTATTGTCATAGTACGTGACTAGGCACCTTTAGCAATAATGTAATGTTATTGTCAATCTAGACTGAGAGAAGAGTACAAGACGTATCCTCCTGGTGTTATGATTCCCAAACCTAAAATAGCTATCTGCTCAAAGCTCTTAAAGGACATTGTGATACACATCTTACCTCCACCAGTGTGTATGTGCAGGTACCCATGAACGTGTGCATCACACCGTCAAAGGTGTAATAGTGTGGATCCCCAGCTACATGACACAGTCCTTTACCTGGGGAAGGAAAAGAAAGTGATTCAAACGTGACTGACTGTTATCTTTGGGAAACTGGAGCAGCTGCTTGTAATATGTGTCTGGATTTATCCAGCCTCTTTTTCAGGTTACCTGTAGAGTGGCAGCCAAGCACTCCTTCTACCACATTGCACTCCTGTGCAGGACTGCACTGCCACGGCTCACAAGTGATGTTGTGATTCCCGTTACATTTACAACGTTCCGAACAGTCAGCCTTTGTGAACCAAGTGTCTCCTATCTGAATATATGCACACAAACATGTTAAACCAAGATTCAGACAAGTCCTCTGATTAAAAGTTTAATAATAATCGTCATCTTTATTTGTGATTGCAACTTTGTGAATTCCAATGAAATGTGTCCTCTGTATTTAACCCCTCCCTGACGAAGCAAGACTTTGCCACTGAGTGGCACCTAGGGAGCATTCTGGAGCTTAGAGTCTTGCTCATAGACCCAGAGTGGCATTTAGGGCTGAACGATTAATTGCATTTGCAATAATATCGCAATAGAATAAAACGCGATTTTCTAACCACATGCGATTTGATGGGTCACGTGATTGGGGGTGACTCGCTAGCAAAGTAACACGGAGGGAAAGTCGATATCGTCTGCGACTTACCTGCCGAACAATGGCCTCAGACTGGACAAAAACCGACACAACTGAAGGTCTGTTACCAAAGATGAGCGGTACGTCACTTGAGTGGAACTATTTTGGGTTTAAAAAAGAAGACGCTGCGCAAAGCCAGGTGTTGTGCCGGACATGCCTTGCTATTGTTGCTACCTCACAAGGTAACACGACAAACCTTTATCAACACTTGAAAAAACACCACAAGGCCGTATGGTGGAAGATGCACAGGACTAACTTTCCACAACTGTGCAATATGGCCCGCAAGTATCTTTGTGTCCCTGCCACAAGTGCTCCTTCAGAGCATCTTTTCAGTGCTGGAGGGAATATAGTGACTTGCACTCACTCCTCTTTGAAACCAGCAAAAGTTGACATGTTGATTTTCCTGGCAAAAAATCTGTGAGCTTCTAAAAAAATACAGAGACAAATCTTTGTGGCTGACAGTGCCATACGTTTTTTGCACTTTACAATGGTTGTTTGCTAATCTTACTGAGTGAATATATAATTTATATGATTGTTAAAAAAGTTTTTCTTAGGATTTAAAAAGGTCATACACTAATTTATTTTCTGTTTATTTGAGTTTGATTTACCTTTAAAAATGTCAACAAGAAGACATTCGTTCGCTATACTATCCTGCACTTTAGTGTGTTTGATGCCACTGACTGGAGATCAGTCATTAATTTTGTATCTAATTTTATTTATTTATTTATTTATAGACTGTGAAGTCCATATGTTTATATATCATGTTTCATGAAACATGAAAAGATGTTAATAAGGTAAAGCCACAGATTTGTTTCGTTTATTGTTGTAATCTGTGCTTTAAATAAATCTGATTTATAATGAAACAGATTTGTTTGTATATTTTTAAAAAGACATGAGAAATTAAACTGGGAGAAAAAAATCGCATTAAATCGCAATATTAAGATAAAAAATTGCAATTAGATTATGTTCCAAAATCGTTCAGCCCTAGTGGCAATCGATGGGATTCAAACCAGGGAACCTGCAACCTTCCCAAGTCTTTACTTCCAAAGGTATTTTTTCATGAATACCTACCGGTTTGTATTTTCCATCTTCATCTGTACATCCACACTCACTGAGTTGGACACATTTGTCTCCACTGAGGACCAGTCCATGGTTACAGACGCAACCCTCCACACAGGGCAGGCTGCAGGAACCACCAGGACCTGCAGGGTCCTGACAGCTGGGCTGAGGGCAGGCAGGGACACATTGCTCATAATGACTGCCTGAGGGGCACTTCAGTGCTGCAAGGTGGGAAAAGGTGAAAGGGGGATCTGTTTAAAACAAGGACTATATTTGTACCAAGAAGATCCATCACCTTTATATACTCAGTCTTTGTCCATCCGCAGACATTTACCATATTTGAAAATGGAAAAAGATTTTGTGTTATTGTTTTGCTTATACATTCAATTACCATTAAAGTGGAATAAGGCAATTCGAAGACTTGCTTTCAATATCTTGAATATCACACGTCAAGGGATGAATTAGAAAAACATAAATGAACAACAAAATGCACTGTGGGGTTATATGGATTAGGTTGGAGTTTCGCAGTTTTATTTCTCCTACAGTTAAACTGACAGGGTGCAATGCAAAGGACAACACTACCCAGATTAGAATCCATAACTGAAGAATATGCTGTTAAAATGTGAAATCTCTTTCCATACTCATGTTGGAGACTGTCACAATCCCAATGATTTGCCTCTTAACTGCTCAGCTGAAATGAAAGTTTTTTTTCTTGTCAGATGACAGCATGAAAGTTTTATCTACTTCCCCAAGATTGCTGTGCAGAAAATACAGAGCTATAAAAAAAAGGTTGACAAAATGATATCTGCCACCGCGAAAAGCATTAAATGTTGCTAAAATGTATGAATCCCTCAGAGTCTAAGTAACTTAAATGAAATAACATATTTCACACTTTTTGTTTTTTTTATTTTCAATATCTTATAGATGTTGAATAGATTTAATACTCCTCCTGGATGTTTATATCTCTGTGACCAAATAATATAATAAGTGAAAGAAAAGGGATGAAAACCTGCTGTTGGTTTTGGTAATGGTGTTGTTCAGTTTAGTTGTGTTCTCATTCATGTCAGTATTTCTACTTCTACATAACTCACTCTGTGTATAGATCTTTTTATGCATTATTTTTTTTTAGCCTTTTGGCCTTTCCTGCTACTTTGGTTGAGTTTAACCGAATGCTTTGGATCATTACACCTGACCCTGGGTTCATGACAACTCTACTAGAATCTGAAGTGAAAAACTGTCCTGCTGTCAACCCCAATTTGTGCTTGCTGTTCACTTTATTTTACTGAAAGGATTATTCAGGAGTATCTCTGACAGGTGAAAGCAAAAAAGAAGTAATAAAAAGTAAGAATATATATATATATATATATTCTTACGAATTAGTAAGCGGATTAGAAAATGTGTGTGTATATATATATATATATATATATATATATATATATATATATATATACACACATTTTCTAATCCGCTTACTAATACGCAGCAACCCCCGCGACCTCCTCATGGGGTCATGGGGGTTGCTGGTGCCTAAAAGGGCTGTAAAACGATAAAAAACGTTAATCGCGAATAATTTCAATAGTTAACTCGAGATTAATCGAAAATTAATCACATATTTTATGTTTTTATTTTTTGAAAGTGTATAAGCCTATTTGGACATTTTATTGTGATATTTTGCAATAGCTGACACTAATAAAAAACATGCTTGTACAAAACATATTTTTATTTTTTATTTTTCAAGTACTTTTCAGAATTATAATGATAAATGATAAACTCTGGCCAATAGTGGCCAAATCGCTAATCATAACACCCTGATGTTCACACAATGTGTTAAAAAATTTGTAAATAACAAAATATTTCAATGTGAAATATTTTTTGCCTCCTAAACAAAGATAGAAATGGTATTAAGCATTTACATATAAATTAATACATTTTACATTTAAATAAAGTCACAAGTTTTATTGTTCCTTTATTCACTCTCTCTCACACACATATAATTCCGAGCTTTACACACATTTCTTTGTATGTTTTTGCATGCTATGTGTATCCACGTTAAAACAAAGTTTTCTTTATAGCATGGAAAAAGGTTTTAAATTTCCAAAAATCAATCATTTAGGGTTAAGTAACCCACCCAAAGGAGCATCAACATGCTTTGGGGAACCTAAACCCATTCAGCTTCCAAGATTGCCAGTGATATGTGTATTTCAAGAGAGTACACTTGGTTGTAATGACATGACACACAGTCACAATCAGACTTACGACAGAAGGTGTTGTTTCTCCAAAAGATCGGGACTCCTGCAACAGCACATATGTCAGCGTAGCTTTCTATAGCCTGGCACAGAGCCACAGTCTGGCCTCCATTGGAACACATGTCGTACACACAGTTTCCAAAAAAGGATTCAGGCGGGACAACAGAGTAGCATGGCTTAAAGATTCCTGAGGTCAAGATCAGAAACAGAGAGAAGGTCAATGTTGTGAGTCTTTTGGCAAATTGTTCTGTTAGACTCCCAGATTAACCAGGGTGCATCTTTTTGTGATCTAGTCTAAACAATGTTTTTGTAATGCTAGAAATCAGTTTCAAACCAAATTTTTCCTTTGTGTTAATGTAAGATCGTATGATGTTCATAAATGTCCTTAAAATGGAAACGTTTTTTCTTTCCAATAAAATTATGTGATATGATCTTCCTGAGCAGCCTATATGGTTTTTAACAAGTTCTGCATTACTTTATGCTTCTGATTTTTATTTATTTATTTCAAAGTCATTTTTGATTGGTTAGATTTTAGTATCAATGTAAAAATCCTAGGCAGTCTATAAAGAGCACTGTAGTAGCGAGATTTAGCATTTATGCCACAGTATTTTCTTACCTGACCCCTTCTCATGTTTGCATGCGTGTATAGATGTGCAAGTCTGACTGTGTGAACCAACCATTGGGGTCAGTGATCATTCCACAGCTGGTGGGCTTCTGGGCCTCTTCCTCCACCTCTTTGTCACAGTCCTCCTGTCCCCCACCGTTAGTGCAGCTGTAGAAATTGCAAATTGCAAAGCAATAAAACCTCTTCTGTTTGTTGTTTTGAATCGTCCACCGGGCCTTTACACCCAGTTTTTGGATCAGCTGTCAGGCTTCTTATCTGATTTGGTGATAAACACTGACAAGGTTATTATAGTGGGTGATTTTAACATTCATGTTGACACTGAATGTGATAACCTTAGTGTAGCCTTTAAAACTATCCTAGATTCAATTGGTTTTGCTCAAAATGTCCATAAACCGACGCACTCTTGGCTCCATACTTTAGACCTTGTGCTGACATATGGCATTGATTGTGAGGAATTAATAGTGGTTCCAAACAACCCTGTCCTATCTGATCATTTTTTAATAACATTTGAGTTTAATCTAACTGAGTTCTCCACCTCCAAAAGCGGGTTCCATTATAGTAGATCTTTATCAGACAATGCTGCATCAAACTTTAAAGAGTCTGTCCCCCTTTTAATATCGTCAGTATTGCAGAAATGCCCTGCAGATGGCAGCAATGTTGTTTCTTCCCATTCACAAATAGATGTCTTTGTTAATGGTATGACTTTGTCATTGCGTTCTGCATTAGACAATGTAGCTATCTTGAAAAAGAAGGTGATTATTCATAGGAAGCTGGCTCCCTGGTTTAATTCAGAGCTGCGTTCCTTGAAGCACAATGTTAGGAAATTGGAGAGAAAATGGCGCTCTACACACCAAGAGAAATCCTACCTAATCTGGAGGGACAGTCTATTGCTGTATAACAAGACCCTTCGCAGAGTTAGAGCAGCATATTTTTCATCATTAATTGAGGAGAACAAATAGAATCCTAGATTTCTCTTCAATACAGTTGCCAAACTTACCCAGAGTCATAGCTCCGTTGATCCATCCATTCCCTTAGCTCTTAGCAGTAATGATTTTATGGGATTCTTCATAAATAATATTGATTCCATTAAAAATAAAATAATTGGCATCCTCCCAAACATGATTATCTCGTCCTCAGTAAGTGAGGCAGCGTTGGAGGAGTCTTTAGAACCTGCGTGGTGCCTGAACTGTTTAGAAGCAGTAGAGCTTTCTGAGCTATCTAAAATATTAGCTTCATCTAAACCTTCTACCTGTATGTTAGACCCAATCCCAACCAAATTGTTTAAGGAGGTATTCCCTTTGAACAGTGGTCCTATTTTAGACATGATTAACCTATCCATAGTAAATGGATATGTACCACAGGCTTTTAAAGTAGCTGTTATTAAACCTTTACTTAAGAAACCTTCTCTTGATCAAGATGAGAGTAAATTACAGACCTATATCTAATCTTCTTTTCTTATCTAAAATTCTTGAGAAAGTAGTTGCTAATCAACTCTGTGAACATTTACAAAGTAATTACCTACTTGAGGAGTTTCAGTCAGGCTTCAGAGCTCATCATAGCACTGAAACAGCTCTGGTGAAGGTCACCAATGATATTCTCATGGCCTCAGATAATGGACTTGTGTCTATACTTGTCCTGCTAGATCTCAGTGCTGCATTTCACACAGTTGATCACAATATTCTCCTACAAAGACTTGAGCATACTGTAGGGATTAAGGGGAAAGCATTAGGCTGGTTTAAATCTTATCTGTCGGACAGATTCAAGTTTGTTCATGTTAATGATTAATCTTCTTCAAACTCTAGGGTCACTTGTGGAGTACCACAGGGTTCAGTCCTTGGACCAATTCTCTTTACTATATACAGGACTGTCTCAGAAAATTAGAATATTGTGATAAAGTTCTTTATTTTCTGTAATGCAATTAAAAAACATGAAATGTCATACATTCTGAAACTCGAAATATCGCAAGCCTTTTATTGTTTTAATATCGCTGATTATGGCTTACAGGTTAAAAAAACCAAATATCCTATCTCAAAATATTAGAATATCGTGAAAAAGTATACTAGTAGGCTATTGAACCAATCACTTGAATCATCTAATTAACTCGAAACACTGCAGGGTTTCCTGAGCCTTGAAAAACACTCAGCTTGGTTCAGTAAACTAAATCACAAGTATGGTAGTGGTTAAGAGACGACATATGATTCTCACAGTAACTGGTGTACTGACCATGGCATTACTGTCCTTGATTGGCCTGTCAATTCCCCTGACCTGAACCCCATAGAGAATTTGTGGGGTATTGTGAAGAAGAAGCTGAAAGACACCAGACCCAACAATGCAAATGAGCTAAAGGCCGCTATTGAAGCATCCTGGGCATCCATAACACCTCAGCAATGCCACAGGCTGATTGCCTTCATGCCACGCCACATTGATGCAGTAATCTGTGCAAAAGGATTCCCAACCAAGTACTGAGTGCATTAATGGACATTTTCAAATGTTTGATTTTGTTTTGCTGTTATAATTTTTATTTTTTTACTTGGTCTGAGGAAATATTCTAATATTTTGAGATAGGATTTTAGAGTTTTCTTCAGCTGTACGCCATAATCAGCGATATTAAAACAATAAAAGGCTTGCGATATTTCAGTTGATTTGTAATGAATCCAGAATGTATGACATTTCATGTTTTTTAATTGCATTACAGAAAATAAAGAACTTTCTCACAATATTCTAATTTTCTGAGACAGTCCTGTATATGCTTCCGATTGGCAAAACTATCAGACAGCATGGGATTAATTTCCACTGTTATGCTGATGACACTCAGCTATATTTATCCATAAATCCTGATGAATCCAATCAATTACTTCGACTGCAGTCATGTCTTGATGACATCAAAAGCTGGATGACTTTAAATTTCCTGCACTTAAATTCTGACAAGACAGAAGTTATAATCTTTGGACCAGAGTCCTCAAAAAATAAACTTCTTAATCAATCACTTATTCTGGATAGCATTAACTTGGCCTCTGGTAATAAAGTAAAAAATCTTGGTGTTATTTTCGACCATGACATGTCATTTAAATCCCATTTTAAACAGGTTTCCAGAGTTTCCTTTTTTCACCTCAGGAATATCGCCAAAATTAGAAACATTCTGTCCAGCGGTGACGCTGAAAAACTAGTGCATGCATTTGTTACTTCAAGGCTGGACTATTGTAATTAATAACTATCAGGAAGTCCAGAAAATGCAGTTCAAAGTCTTCAGCTGATCCAAAATGCTGCAGCAAGAGTTCTGATGAAAATCAACAAGAGGTATCATATTTCTCCAATTTTAGCTTCCCTTCACTGGCTTCCAGTTAAATCAAGAATAGAATTTAAAATTCTTCTTCTAATGTATAAAGCCCTTAATAATCAAGCTCCATCATATATCAGAGCTCTGATTACCCCATATATTCCTAACAGAGCACTTCGCTCTCAGACTGCAGGTCTACTGGTGGTTCCTAGAGTCTCTAAAAGTAGAATGTGAGGCAGATCCTTTAGCTATCAGGCTCCTCCCCTGTGGAACCAACTCCCACTTTCTCTCATGTTACCCTAAGCTACCTCTATAGTTATGCTGCTATAGGATTAGGCTACTGGAGGACATCAGGGCCTATTTTTCTCACTCTTCTGATTTCTACTGTCCTCCAGATTTGCATTGTATTACATTGAAATGACTGTTGTCATTTCAGCTTTTAACCTTTTGTTCCCTCTCTTTTTTTTTCATAGTAGGTACACCTGGTCTACGCTTCTCCAGGAGTGAATGCTGCTTGTCGGGACTTTGAAGCAATCAACTGGTTCCCTTATATAGGAAATTTTCGACCAATCTGTATAATATGATTGATTTGACTTTGTAAAGTGCCTCGAGATGACATGTTTCATGAATTGGCGCTATATAAATAAAATTGAATTGAATTGAATTGAATAGAAGCAAAAGAACATCCATTAGAAATTAGCTAAAGAAGGTAACATATCTATACATACAACTGAGCTTTTTTTTCCACAAGCTGAAGAGATTCTAACTTTTTTCAAGACAATTCATTTGTGACAGGCAACCGTTAGGGACTTTTCTAAGTATGTGGGGAAAAATTGTTTTGTTGATTTTTAAATCAGTCATAGCATTTTACTTTCCTGATGTCCAAGAAGCTCTTAAGTGAAACAATTCAGTGGTTTGTTTAGAAGTGTCAAACTTGTCTTAGGCTGGGATTTATCTCTAACACCACTGAGCAACAGGACAAAGATTGAAAGTTCAGAACTGCACCAGAAGGTAAACCATTGTAGAGCTGTAAAACTCACTCAGGCCGTGGGTCAGGCACCTGCCAGCTGTCACCTAGGTCAGTTGTGTCAGAAGCTGCTGTGTTATCTGGTTTCAGGTTGTCATCTTTGGAGTCTCCGTTAAAATTTCCTGTCAGGACCAGAAAAGTTTTACTAATTAAAGAAACATTAATAAATTTGTCACAGTTTCGGTTTGGATTAAAGGTCCTAAAAGTTATTTCAGCCAGTACTATGCAAGTTAATTAATTATGTTGGAAAATGAGCTCAGAATTCCCAATTTAAATTAGAAAATATTTATATTTATTACATCATTACCTGCCTGGAAAGGAGCTGATATATTTACTAGTGTGCTTCTTACCACACATGCCACAGAGTAGGCCTCTGTAAGAAGTTGGTACGGTTACATCTGCGTGGTGATTTCCATCAAATCGGACCCTGAGGCCAAAAGATGTTTCCAGAACTACAAACTTTCCACTCAGGTAGATATGAACCCCACTGATGGAGGTGATGGGTGTGACGACTGCACTTCCATTGACCTGAAGAGTAAAAGCAAACTGATCAAGCAGGTTAATAGAGTAAGATTAGTTCTGTTCGCACTTGATCTTGTCCAGAAATACTTGACTGAGAAAGCCGAGCCAGAAAATCACTCACAGTGGAAGAACTAGCAGAGTCAGCACATACCTGGACTTTACGGCCCTTGCCAAGGATGACAGTCACTTCATTCACATTGATCACCACAGCTCTGACATAGGAAACTTTCTTGTTACTTCCTCTGCGCTCATTCTGGGAGTCCACAGTGAAGTACGGCAACCCAGAAGAGATGTTACAGGGTTTGGTTAGCGTGTAGGAGCACGC
The DNA here is from genome assembly GCF_011125445.2 of Fundulus heteroclitus. NCBI lineage: Eukaryota > Metazoa > Chordata > Actinopteri > Cyprinodontiformes > Fundulidae > Fundulus > Fundulus heteroclitus. Next base: position 3,779,000 of record NC_046374.1, on the reverse strand, counting down.
TCCCATGTAATGGTGGGTGTGCTTATCAAAGGTAGTGTAGTGAGGATCTCCAGACACTGAGCAGATACCATTTCCTGATAAAGAGAGGTTGGGATTTAGATCTACGGTGTTCAGACACTTTGCCAAAACTTCTGTTTTTGTAGAGATGCATAAAAATTATTAATCAACGAAAGCCTTAAAACCATGGTTTGCTATGTGTTTGTGAGTTGACAGAGTAGAAATTGTACTTGAAAGTTGGATTATCAACATCCATCTAATGTAATAAAAGTAACAGTGGCATGGATCTGTGACTATTTGGGGTAAAGGTCCTGATGGGCCTCTTTCTAGTTTGAGTTTTAAATCAATCTGCTTAAAGGACAATATCATTAAGAGTAAGTCAGATGACTGCATCATTATGAGTCATTGTTCACTCATAACCAGGGGCGAGAAGATTAGACAAGAATTTTACTTGAGTAAGGGTGGAATTGCTTCAGTGCTATATGTAAAAAGGAGTCATCTAAAAAATTACTCAAATAAGAGTAAAACAGTATTTTGTAACAAGAGTAAACAACAAAAAGCTTCTGAAAGAACACTTACAGTAAGTAATGTACATATGCCGGAACAAAGTACTTCCAGTGACAATGAATGCTCTTTTTTGTATATTAACTTGACCGTGAAAGAACAACGGAAGAATGATAATTGTTTTCAAATATGAAGTTTTTACTTTAACATTAACTGTGTCAGGGGAGCTTTTGGGTAACAGATGCTTGTGTTTTATTCAGTGAAATAAATGGAGGCGAATAATGTTATTCAAACAGTAGTAAAGTACATGGTGCATTACTCCTAGAAGTTCATTTAAACAGTTACTCAAGTAAACGAAACTGAGTAAACAACGCTGGTAACCATGCACTACTGTTCATCACTTGAAATCTAACAAATAGACCTTAACACATCAGTCCAAATAAATTTGGTTGTCTTGATTCAGTTAGGTTTTCTGAGTTATCAAAATATTAGCTTCACTTAAAACTTCATTTGTATTTTAGACCCCGTTCCCACCACATTATTATGGAAATGTTCCCTTTGATTACCGACCCCTATTTTAGATATGATTGATCTATCTTTAGTAAATGGATCAGTACCTCGGGCTGGTATTGGGGATCAGTCTCTGTCTGAAGTGGAGGAGTTTAAGTATGCTGGTGTCTTGTTCACATAAGATGGTAAGATGGAAAAAGAGATGAACAGGTGGACTGGGGCTCTGTCTGTTGCTCTAGTCTGTTGTGGTGAAGAAAGAACTGAGCCAAAAGGCAAAGCTCTCCATCCTATGGTCATGAGGTTTGGATCATGACCCCAAGAACAAGATCCTGGATGCAGGCGGCTAAAATGAGCTTCCTCCAGAGGGTAATCTAAGGGATCGGATGAGGAGGAAGCTCCAAGTAGAGCCGTTGCCTTTGTGCATCGAAGAGTCAGCGTAGGTAATAGGTAGTTTGGAATCCATAGTCATGAGTATGATAAATCTTCAAACTCCAGGGTTACTTTTTCACTTATCTTTATTTATTTACTGGGGATAAGTAGGAGGGGTTGTGAAATTTGTTCTAAATCTAGTATTTTATTTACAGCCATATAATATTGCATTGGCCTACCAGTTTATCAACTCTTCAAGTAGTTACAAATGTATTCAGACAGTAACTTTTCACCACAAGTTTTTGGGGACCAGACAAGTTGGGAGCAGTGTCCCGATAGTTGCCAAACAGATGGTTATTGCATAACTATGATAACCCTCTTAAACCTTACCAGACAATATGTGTATTTATTTCCATGTGGAAGAAGGTGTCAATCTGAGTGTTTAACATACCGACAGGACGGCATTCATACTGTCCATCATGTAGCTGGCAGCTCTCAGTGGTTGGTCTACAACTAGTGTTCTGGCATTTGATCAAACCTCCACCCTGACACTCACACTTCTGCTCACAACCCTCCAAATACCAGTCATCCCCCACCTGCAAAACATATGGAAAAAACGTGTTTTAAGTCAGACACACAAACCAAAATGTCCTCATCTTTTAAGTATCATTTAAAAGGCTTTCTCAAAGAATATTATAGGGATATTTTATACATGTAGTTCTGGGATGTGTCCTTCATAATCGGCTGATTGGCATTTATGTCTTGTGCATTCAAATTTTTTATTTCAAGGCAATTCAAGGCAATTAAATTGCAAGTTTATAGTTTTTATCTCTCTTCAACGCCCCTTTCTTACATCTATCAAGCAGAATAATAGATGAAAGGCTATTTCATGAAGATACTACAGCAGAACCACAGATTAAGCCAAAGCAGTTAGAGTAACTTAGTTAATGGCTGATTCCACTTACAGGATGGTAATTCCCATTGGTGTCCACACAGCCACAGTCTTTTAACGCAACACATTTGTCATCGCTAAGGATGAAGCCTGGGTTACACTCACAACCCTCTACACACACATCTTCACAGCCAGATGGACCGACCACACCTAGACAAGTTTCAGGACACGAGCTCACGCACAGGGAGTATGAGCTGTCAGGGGGACAGGCCAGGGCTGCATGGAGGAAAAATGGGAGAACAGATAGCGGGATAAATGTAAAGTAAGTAAGGTGTACAGAAGCTATATAGCATAGACGGAAACAGCTCATCCTGCATTAAGCTCAACAGGCTTAAGGCTAACATTAGATTTGTTTGGGGGGGTGGGGGTTACTGTTGGGATCAAATGTCCCTTTAAAACAGTAACAAAAGGTAATAAGATGATGATTATTTTGTATCTATGTCCACACTATAAACAAAATATATAGTGTATTATTGTGTTTATATTTTTTCGTATAAGTAAACACATCATATAAGTAAACACATGGAAAGCATTGAACAATCCAGAGTCAAATTTCTCATATGTGTACACATAACTGGCAAATAAAGCAGATTCTGATTGTAGGTTACAGGAGCAATGTATTGTTTGTGTTATTTCGTTTGTTATCTTAGGCTGATCATATTTTAGTGGCAAAAGACAGGACACATGGCACAGTTGTGAAACACTTTAATAACAGTATGTTCACTTAAAGAAGACTTATAGTTTTAAACATAGGCTTAGGCTACTGGAGGACATCAGGGCCTATTTTTCTCACTCTACTGATTTCTACTGTTTATTATTATTAAAAAATTAATAATAATAAATATATATATATATATATATATATATATATATATATATATATATATATATATATATATATATTATTATTATTATTATTTTTTTTTTTATTATTATTATCTTGGTAGACGACCGATTGCCTGCTAGTTTGTTAGCTTGACGTTATATCCAGGCCTAAGTTGATTAAATAGCTACCTCTTTTGAATTGTCAACTCTGTAAATTATATTAATAGGCCCTTTATGGTGCATATGCTTATATTTATTAGTACGTGCACAGTGCAATTTATAAATATATTCTTAACTTGGTAGACAACCGATTTTCAGTAATTGCCTGCTACTTTTATCTCGATTTTGCCAGCTGTGAAGAAGGTATCGCTACACCAGAAATTACACAGTTTATTAGTGAATCTCTGACATCTTTTATTAAGTAAGTTAGCCATAGTGCTTACTGGAACTCCACAGGTGTGAGTCTGATGTATGCAGGAGAAAGTATTTTTCTAGGCAGTCCTGAATGAACTGGCTTTAATGAACATATTTGTGCCCTTGTCTCAACAGATCTTGCTGGACCAGCAGTATCGTTGTTGTGGCCATCACAGGTTTCAGTGGAGCGCCCCACCCCCCCCCAAAAAAAATGGTTACGATACCTGTTCTTAACGCCTGTTTACACATTTGTTGTTCTTGTTCACACATACTGTACGTATGTTTGTTGATATTATTTATGCTTGTTCGCATTTTTTTGTTCCACATTGTTAATTTTTATCTTATGCCAGCTTATACCTTTATTATTAATGTTGTCCTTCCCTTCAGCCCTGATGCACTCTGAAGCCTGATGTATGTGGAGGATTTTTTTTAAATGTATTTATAATATTCCTCCCTGTTCCTTCACTTTGTTCTTGTTTTTCCAGTTTGATACACACACACACACATCTTGTTGTCTCACTCAGTATTTTTTATTAAACAATATTTGAATCATTCATCCAAGCTTAATGAGTTGTTATTCTTTAATATATTTGATTCTTTGTGCATGGCTTAGTATTAAAATTATCATTGTTGTGTGGCCAACTTGTGCCTCATGAGAAAAAGTGGGTGTAAATGCTGAATGGACTGTTCTTCCTCAAAAAAGCAAAAAGCAACAGCAGAGTCCAATGGGAGTGTTGCCTGTCACTGTTCTCTATCACTCTCTCTGCAGCTAACCTTACTCTGTGTGTTAACCCAAAGACGTAGTGCAAAATCTTAATAGCTCTGCACTTACCTATAGACCCAAACAGATAAGCATAATGCTTTTGATAATATGTGAATGGCTTAATATTAAAATTATATTCTTAGTCTTAACATGATCATGTTTCACGTTGTGGTCTGGGGGTGACCACTTATCAGAAGTGAGCTAGCTGCTAGGCGAATGCTGAATGGACCACGGCAGACCCAACGCTACCACCAAGGTAAGCTAATGGCTGAATGGGAATTTATAAGCAAAATCACGGTAATCAATAATACAGCCCAGTCGCCATAAAATGAAAATCATGAGACATCTGTCATCACATGAATGATATGGAAAAGAAAAGTTAAGTTAGAGCCGTTCTAGCCTGTACTTCTGTCCATACGAACATGAACATAAGCTTTTCCCTCCAAAAATGTAAAACGTATCTAAGTAATATACAGCTTTTTGTTGTCACCCTGCCTCTCAAAATGGAAAAATGACATTAACAAATATGTAATCATGCAATAACAGCTGAAAAAGTAGTAGGGTGTATGTTTATATATGTATTAACCGTTAAATAACGCAATCGCTGCTGTCTGTCCCATAGAAGAACATGACAGCCAGCGTATGTTTTGGAACTATAGCGGTCTACATGAACCACGTGACTGCCCTGGCGGTGACATCAAAGAGTGTCGCAACTCTTTTCAATCTCTATGGCGCTGTCTTTGGCAACAAAAGATGAATGGTCAGTCAGTTGTTTATTTATATAACATTTTACACTACAAAGGAAACCAAAGTTTAGCACAACTCCATATTGTAATTTTTGGACAAAAGTATAGAGATAGAAGACGTTTTCATTGAAGTTTCATTTGCATTTTCACTAACAATAAAAGACCTCAGCTATTGTGTCCTGTGAGGCTAACTGTATCACAGGTTACATTTATTTGTTTTTCTCTTCTGAGGCAACACACTTAAGTTAACCTGACTCTCACCACATGGAATTTGTTTCAGAGCTCCACATTGGTGAGAGTCAGGTTACACTCAAGTAATATCTGCATAAATATCAACACTATGAATCAAAAACTTGTTTTAGTTTTTATGTTAACATAAATAATAGATTGTAGCAACACTTACAGTTAATAAATTAGTGTTAGAGTTAACAATATATTAGCCTACTTTTAAATCCTCTACATTGTAAATATTCTAAAAAGAATAAGTGAGATTAAGTCTCTAACCTCTACCTTTTCACATCCATTTCAGATTACGCTGTCTCACAGCAGAAACTGATACCAGCTAAGAAATGAAAAAACCTAATGAATAATTTATTGAAACTGGAGTGGCAAAACTGACAGAGCCAAACTGCAGCTTGGGTGGCATCACACAAGGGAGGAATCTTATTGACTCTCCAGATGAAAAGAAACAAGATAAAGTTAATTCAAATCATTTGGAATCAGTTAACCCAGCATAAAAAAGACAAAGGTGCCCTTCGCTGTCTTTTTACAATTCCAGAACCTTAAAGGTTTTTTTCAAAAATCTTTAAAAACTCAACTTTAGCATACAGTATGTAACACATGTGTAACAATGTATCCATTTAGTAAAACTGAGGCACATCAAAATATTTATTTTAAGACAACAGTTCTCTTGGAAAACTCACAACAGAAATCTGGTGTCCTCCACTGGTGGACCTTGGCTCCAGCACTGTGGCACGCATCAGTGTAAGCTTGCAGCTGGTCACACAGTACATGCTGCTGGCTGTTCAACTGGCACATGTCAAAAACACAACTTTGGAAAAATGGGGTAGGTTCTACGACACTGACACAGTCCCTGAAGAAAAGAAAAACATATGCTTAGTTTAGAGACAGTTAAGGAGCTAAGGAGGACATTTGAAAAACTCTCCTGAAAAATAACTAAGTAAAGTCCGACAACCCAGGACAAAAGAGACACAGAGATGGGCACTCATTTTCTGAAACAAGCATAGCATTTGAATAATCGGAAAGCTAGAAGTTGTTACCAAAAATATTTTGGGAAATTTTTTAAAATGTCAATATATCAAAAAACATGTTAAAACTTTATAAAACATAAATATACCAACTGCATTAAATAAATATTTTTGCACATGGAGTGTGCTGCTGCATATTGCTTGTCAGGCAAGGTGTGATGCTGTAAACTAGACATCTCTGTAATTTTTTTGTCATGTGTGGATTAGACATCTGAGCTCTCTTGTGAAATGAGTGTTATGGTGAACTGAGGATGCGTTGCTCATGACAGCTGGCAAGATTCTGATTGGTCAGACACAGGGCTATTGTCCTGTCTGCTCTTAGCTCATCACAATTATGCCTACATCCACATTAAGTCATTGCAGTGGTAAAAATATTGGGTACTAATACAGCAATACAATGCACCATAACCTTTTGGCTAGTTTGTATTGAGAAATTATTTTGATACGTTTTACTGTTTATTATTAATGTCTTAGACAGAATGGGGACCTGCAGTATAATCTATATTTGCATGAGCCATTTATCACTCTGCCTTACTTGGGTTCTGCTAATGGTTTTATTATTCACACAACAAGTCTGTTGTATATTTGCCAATTGTAGAAATGTAGTGCTATGATCTATTGATCATGTGCGTATGCATTAACCCTTTGCCAACTGAACTGGTATGGACTCCTGAATACATTTACATTTGGATGGAATGCATCGCTGTTGCCTTCCAGCAGGAAAGAAGGCCCTTTCTGCTTGGGCTTTAGAACTTCTCCCCGTACATGTAGGGTTTCTCTCTGGGTACTCCTGCTACTTCCCCCAGTCCAAAAACCTGCATGTTAGGTTAATTCCCCTCTTCAATTTGCCCTTAGGTTGTCATGATTTGGGTTTTTATTAATTGCTTATGTTCTGTTTGGTCTTTATGGTGATTTTGGTTCTGGATTAGTTTAAGTTCTGTTTTGGTTTAGTGATTCTTTTATGTTATCGATTCTGTCTTAGGTTTAGGTTCTGTACTAGTTTTGGTTAATGGAATAGTTTGGGTTTTAATGTGGTTTGATTTTGTACTTTGTTTTACGTTATCAGTTTCTTCTGGCCTGCTCTGATCACTTCTGTCACCAGCCTTTATTCAGTTCACCTGCCAGCATTCTTTCATCTTCCTGTCACTCCCCTTCACCAGTCCACCATCCAATCAGCTTCAGTTTTCTTCCAGCCACTTTTTCCCCCCTGATCAGCTCCACCCATTCTGGTAATTAGTTTCACTCCGTTCACCTGCTCACTCCCCTACTTATACCTGCCTCTGTCTCCTGCACTTGGCCAGATCATTGTCTTTTGAGCCTTTGGTGAGTTTGGTCCACCATTCCCTTTTGGTTTGTCCTGTCGACTTTACCCAATTGCCTCCAGCATTTCTGAGCCAGCCTGATCCCTGAACCTGTTTTTTCCTGCCCTGTTCTGACTGCTTACTCGTTTTGCTGACCTGATTCTTCCTATGGATTATCGGAGCTTGCCTTATCCCATTTGTATTCCTGCCTGTTTTGGACTGCCATTTTTGTGTACTGTTTTTGGACTGTAATTCTGACCACTGAGTTTTGCCTGCCCCTGTATTGTTTAGATTGCCTCCATTAAACCTGCTTGTTCGGCCTGAATACTGGGTCCTGAATCAGTCTGTCGTTCATGACATAGGTATGAGGAGTGTGTGTGCATGATGCACCTCATAGATGGATGTAAATTAATTGTATATTTAGATGCTTAATGTAATTAATTTAAAAAAATTGAGAACTAAGTTAGAAATTAACTTTTATGAATACATTTAATTAACTTTTTTAGATACAGTCATTTTTAACATTATCATTTGTAATGTTTTTCAAATGAGTGTTGTGATTTTACTGAGTGTAATTTTGCAACTCAAACAGAAAACACCTCAGTTGTTACATTTCTATTTCTATGGCTACAGTTTAAATTTTAAGTGTGTGCATGGATGTGTCACTGTAGCTATGCTCATGTTCAGTGTTTCAAAAAGATGGAAGTATAATCATAAACAGGATAAGAGAGTTACGTAATCTCTGTCTCAGTGCGATAAATGCCATAATGGGGTTGTATCCGGCAGAAGCCTTTGGCCCACTATTTCAAAACAAAACATCCAGTCAGTTCAGTTTTAAACATTCTGTGATTACAAGGCAAGCATAAAAGTATTACATAATTGTATTTACTTAAAATGTTCAGGTTGCTGACATTGCCGAGAACAAGAACTACGTGCTGAGATAAAGATTTGGTAAAAGATTTGCACTACAAAGATTAACATTAACACTAAACAGGATGCCCAGGCACTCCTTTTCCCGCGGTGCTTCATAAAGTACAACAGAAGACAGAGCCTTTAGCTGTATTTCGCTTTTTTATCTAGACTTCTAGTGAATCAGTCAAAAAGTTAGAGAATGAAAAGGTGCTTAATGTTTTGTCTCACCTGAATGGTCCAGCAGGGTCTTTTATTTTGCCACATTTGTCTGGTTTCACCAGTTCAGCCTCAAGACTGGGCTCACAGTCTGGGTCCGGCTTTGTGCCTGGGGTACACCTACACAAATCAGGGTTGGTTTGCCTTTGTTAAAGCAAAGACCTTCTCACACATGATGAACAAAACCAGTATGGATATGATGAAAAAAAATGTATACACTGTGTTATAGCAGGAAAAAGGCTTTGAGAAACCATTTTAAATCACCACACAGAATTTATGGCCAGGTCTGTTTTACAAGCTTCTACATCATATTAATTCTTTTGTTGATGTCTTTTATAATGTACACAAAGAAACAAAGAAGAGTTGTGGGAAAATCAGAAAATCTCTGATCAGAACGTCAACAGATACTCACGAGTCATCCTCATCTTCTTCTGTCTTCCAGCTGTTTCCAAAGTCATTAACATTTGGTACCAGGGTGCCATCTGGTTTGGTGAATTCATTGCCTGGGTTCCCATCATAGTCACCACAGAGACCACACATCTGGTCATAGTAGGTACTGGAACAACATAAAGGAAAGAGGTGTAAGGAAGAACATGAGCCAAAACATATTTAACTATACATGAGCAGCATTTTGTCCAGAGGGCTGTCGAGTTCTGGTTTATTTGAGAGAAGCATTGGAAACACAGCTGGTGAGCTTTTAGGTCATCAGTGGTGGTAAAATTTCTACCTGTAATTTTCAAAAACACATGTATACCAACCTAGGTACTGAGATCTGGGCATAATGATTTCCATCCCAACGCACACGCAGGCCAAAAGATGTCTCCAAGGTGACGTACTGACCAGCAAGAGTGATGGACATGAGAGGAGAGGGGGAGTGAGGGAGAGCCACGCGTACACCGTTGACCTGCAACAGGGTTGGATGAAGAAAATGAGTTCCAGTCAAACAGAACTAGAATATAAACATCTCTTTTCTACTTAGATTTTCAGTTTGGTTTAACTTAGGACAAGTGTCTGCAACCTTTCCAATCCAAAGGGTAATTTCTGCTCTCAGTCCACCTCATGTAAACTCATTTTAGCAGCAAATGTTACATGAACTTTTGAAAAAAGACAACTTCTAATTTTTGTTAAATATCGACTACAGGAGGTTGTTGTCCTTTTAAAGACATTTGTCTTTTTATTATTATTTTAGACTTTAAAATACTATTACTAAAAAAAACGTTAAAAAAAACATTTGCAGAATGAGAACGGCTGTTTTTTTTTCAATGGGATGTTGATATTTGTGGAAAATTATGAAATAAAAATCACATAAATTTCAACCAAATGACAAAAATGTAGATGAAAAATATTATACTGGTGCCTTTAGACCAATTCTGTTGTGGAAATGAAATGCTAGCATTTCATAAAATTGCTGTAACATGTGTTTTTTTTTTTTATATGTACATTTAATACATTATTTGATTCTTGATCATTTTAGCCAACGTTATTAAGAGCAGTTGTTGACTGTCCCAAGAGCCACTTGCTCTTCCAAGGGGATAGACTAGGAAAATAATAAGACAACGTGACAGGAAGAAATAAAAAGCAAATTTAGTGACCAAGAAGAATAACAGACCCAGTGAGAAGGCACATATAGTTGGTGAGAAGTGGAGACAAGTTATTTATTCTCTGTATTAGTGTAAGTTTTAGTTTTTATTGATCCTCCACCAATATGCATATTGATGGTAGGTGCTGCTTTCAAACACATTACACTAACACTTATACTTCTTATAAGAAGAACAGTTGCTGTTCGGGGAATCTAGTTACAGAATGTAAACAGCAGTGTTAAGTTTTGGGGGTGTCAAACCCTGTCAATGTTGAAAACGTCTGTTATGAGTTACTACATTCTCCAAAAATAATACTAGCAACTATATTTACAATCGATGCAAAACTACTATTTACACTGACCAGAGTTCTTCTGGCCTTCATCAAGATGACAGTGATTCCATTCACAGTGACGTAGAGTTTTCTAAGGTAGGACAAGCCTGGTGCTCCTCTCTCTTCATTCTTCGCCTCCACAGAGAACCAAGGACCTGTACAAAGACCATACTCAAGTAGCACCCAAGTGAACTTGATGTACTCAATTCTGTATTTATTGATTGTTGGCTTATTTTGCTGCACATAAAAAGTGCTAACAAATTAATTTCAATAACCTCATATATTAAGGCATGCTGAGCAACAAAAACACATCATTCCACAGGGGAAAGAACAAATGATTGTTTGCAGCATTTTATGTTGCTAAGGAAAACACTTGATCTGTAGGACCAGGGTGCGATTTGGTCCACCCCCCTCTGCTTGTGACGTCCCCCCCTCTGGTCATTCATGTTTTATCCCTGGGGGGATACATTCCCCCCCCCCCCCCCTCCGGTCTGAATTTAAAAATGTATATAAATTAGGGCTGTCAGTTTTAACGCGTAAGACCACAACGCCGACATTTTTTTTTATTATTATTATTTTTTTTTTTTTTGTCGCCGTTAATTGCGCGTCAAAACACACACCGTTCCCTAATGTTTTTCCCCCACCGCGCTCCCGGACTGTGTTTCTTTTACCCTCGGCGCTTTCCGTAGTTTAAAGAGTGCTAGAGACTGTAGCAAAACAGACCCGTCCTCACTGTTGCCAAAGACTGTTTAATTAATGAGACTTTGGGCTTCTTTTATTCTAAAGGCGCTTGTAAATTTTATAAGTCACGGGTTGCGTTTTTTTTTTTGGCACGTTTCTGAAAGTGAAATCGCTTATTTGGGCTCTAAAATAAGTGACGAAACAGCGGTTATTAAGAGACCTGCCTGCACTAGACACTTTATATCCAGCTGAAATATCCCTCCGCGATAGGAGCCGAAAGGCAGACAGAGCAACTCTGCGTGTATTTTCTGCAGTTTACGGTGCAATAACCGGTGATAAGTGCTGAAAGTAGATTACTTGGTGCAGATCACCATTTTGAGCAGACATTGGTTCTGAAGATTGGTTTTTAACACGCTGATAACATTGCAGAAACCAAACCCATAAACCGTACTTTAATGCTTATTCATTTGTTTTCTCTGTATTTGTCAAACTAAGGCTGAATCACATTGCCAAACGAAGGATCTGGAGTTACTAAACAGTTGCTAAACAGTCTCTTTCAGGGTACTAAGCTCCTGCCCAGTTGCAAGCAAAGTGTAAGACTGGAATGACCTGGATATTTAAAATCTTTTTCCAGGCTTAAACTGTATGAACATGGATATAAACAGCAAGCAAAAACATTCAAAGAAGTTATTGTTGGTGTGAAAGCTCAGAATTAGATGTGTGTGTGAGAGAGAGAGTGAAAAAACGAACAATAAAACTTATGACTTTATTGAAATGTAAAATTTTTATTAATGCCTAATACCATGTCTATCTTTGTTTAAGAGGCTAAAAAATATATCGGCATGCTATTTGTTTACAAATTTATTTACACATTGTGTAAACATCAGGGCGTCATGATTAGTCATTTAGCCATTATAGTCCAGAGTTTAACATTTGTCACTAGGATGTTTTCATTACAATTCTCAAAAGTGCTTGAAAAATAACAAAATAAAAATATTTTTTGTACAAGCATGTATTTTATTAGTGTCATTTATTGCAAAATTGCATAATAAAATGCCCAAACAGGCTATTACACTTTCAGAAATAAAAGGATAAAACATACAATTAATTTGCAATTAATCTCGAGTTACCTATCGACAATATGTGATTAATCGAGGAAATGATCCCCCCCTCTGTTTTTTTTGCAAATCGCACACTGTGTAGGACGTTCTCAGAGTAAAGCACATTCACTAAAAACTCTATACAAATATAATAATGTTAATATTATAATAACATTTTCTGTGGCAGAAAAAGTAGACAGATCTCACTGAAGGTTTTGGGTGAAATTCTATATTTTTTCAGAGGTCATTGAGCTCTTTGAAAGAACATCCACTGTCATTCTGTTTTACAGCAGATCAGTGCCTTTCTATTAGCATCTTGCTTTAAAAGCAAACTAATAACAAGCTTATTTTTCCACGCTAACATTCAAAGCCTTTGCTACCGGGGAAACTTGAATAACAACCAAAAGGTGACCCTAACAACAAAGTGTATAGCTCATCCATTTTTGGTTAGATTTTTATGCACAGGAACTTCCTTTACTAACAAAGATACAAAAAGAATGCAGAGCATATAATGTTTTTGGGATAATAATAAATTATGTGAACATGTTGTGAATGGTCCTACCTGTGTTGTTCTTGCATGTTCTGGCCAGAGTGTATGTGCATGTTCCCATAAAGCTGTAGAACTTCTTGTCAAAGGTGTTGTAGTGAGGATCCCCAGAAACCACACAGTCCTGAGAACCTGAGTAAACATAGAAATAACTTAAACAACCACAGCTTGAACAGTCAGTCAGTAAGAAATGAAAGGGAAGTAAGGCTTAAAATGTATGTTATTGATTCTTAGAATACATTAGGTTATCAGGATCTATCTCTAGATTATGCTGCTGGTCTAAGTCTTTAGCATTCACTGCTTCTTTCTCCTACTCCTCTCTATTTATGCTAGATTTAGAGTTATGACTGTCATTGAGTGTTTCTGTTTTTCCCCCATAGGAAGTATGCCTGGCCAAGTGCTTCTGTGTTAGATTGTTACTATCTTGTTAGGTAAATGGCTGATCATACTGAACCATCTTCTGCTGGAGGTTAGCGAGCAGACATTTCTCTCCACTGTTGCTTGTTGGACAGTCACAACCTTCTGACTTTCTTCAACAGACTTTTTACAAAGTGACATTGGTCAATCAGACAGTTATTTGTCTTCTAGAGTTTGAAGTTTAATCTGAAGAATAAAAGCTATTCACACACTGGAATAGTCAATGCTGCTTTTTATTAATACTGAGAAGTATAAACATTTGAAGTTCCCAGTTGGAGATACAAGTACACACCCTTAAGGCAGAGTTCTGACTTGGGAAGTTGGAGATCAATATCCAATATGGCTACCACACGTATGTGGTAGCCATATTGGAGTTCAAAGCCTTCAGCTGATCCAAAATGCTGCAGCAAGAGTTCTGATGAAAATAAACAAGTGGGATCATATTTCTCCAATTTTGGCTTCCCTTCATTGGCTTCCTGTTAAATCAAGTATAAAGCCTTTAACAATCAAGCTCCATCAAATATCAGAGATCTGATTACCCCGTATGTTCCTAACAGAGCACTTTGCTCTCAGACTGCAGGTCTGCTGGTGGTTCCTAGAGTCTCTAAAAGTAGAATGGGAGGCAGATCCTTTAGCTATCAGGCTCCTCTCCTGTGGAACCAACTCCCAGTTTTGGGCTGTTGAAGGTCTCCGTACAAATGCAACTTAATTTAAATCACATTAAACTCATTAAAGTCAGGTTAATTGCCATAGACCAAAAAAATCACTATGTACAGATTAAGAGCAAAAATAGATTTTTCTCGACTCTGGCTCTATCCACAGTGTATCTGGTGAAGACAATACCTCAAACCTTGGAGTAACCTAGCGCATGTCAAGAGGCTATGTTTGGGGAGTAAGACATTCACTATTTAAACTTGTGAATGTTGTTTTTATTTACCTTCTCTGTATATGTGAACTTACCAGTGGGATAGCAGCCAAGATCGCCATCCTGGACTTTACACTCATGCACTGGGGGACACTCTGCAACCTCACAGGTTATTAATGACGCATCACATCTGCATTTCAGCTTACAATTCTCCACATAAAACTCTTCTCCAGGCTGAAACAAAAAGAAAACAAACAAAAATTAAAAGTTGAGAATCTAATACAGCTTGTTTGTGAGAGCTAGGTTTTCTCTAAACAAATATTAATTTGACAAGGACAAACTGTTAATTCGAGTAATATGTTATATGTATTTATGCTAAATTAACAATCGACTTATACATTGATACTTAACCTTCAAATTAAATATTACATATTTATTTGTGGAAATTGTTCTCAAGCAACTTGAGTCGACAAATATAGGCAGGATATACTCCACCGGATTAGCTGTTGGCCTATTATGCCGAGATAACCATACCTGGTAATACTGGCCATTTGTGTATGTGCAGCCACAAGTATTCTTCTGGACACATTTGCCAGCACTTAGGACATAACCAGGGTCACACACACACGCCTCAGAGCATGGTCCACTACAGGAGGAAGGTTTTCCCGAGCATGTCTCTTGACATGGGTCAGCACAGGGCTCATAGTGGCTGTTAGGAGGGCAGTTCAGTGCTATGGATAAGAAAAAAAGCTAGGGTCAACTATATAGTCCAAATAGAGGAAAAATGCATTAAATACGAAGCAGATCACACATGAAACATTAATTTCTAGCCTGGGATCCCCCTTTAGACCGTATTATAGAAATCACAACAGTGCTTTTGTAAATAGTTGTAAACCAAACAGCTTTGTGATAAACTTTGTTAAACTACATTCTGTGTATATTTACACAGTTTTTGTAACGTTTCTGGCACTGGAGCTGCTGATTGCAATCAGCCCACCTGTGTCTTTCTCCACCCTGGCTGCTTAAAAGCTCTGCTCCTCGCAGTCTCCAGTGCCAGAACGTCTTTAGCCACACGGTGAGCGCTTCCAGCCTTCTTTTTGAATTCCTGTTTGCCTGTCAGTCTCTCGACCTGTTTTGCCTCTGTTTTTGAAAACCTGTCTGCCCCTTTTGGATTTGTCTGCCTGCCTGGGTCCTGCCTGTCAGCCTCAGAGAACTGGACTGCCTCACCGTGTTTCTGACCCCAGCCTGTCCGTGAGTAAAACGAGTTCGCCTGCCCCCTGTTCTGTCTGTGCTTTCTGGATTGACCTGGACCTGGACCTGGACGCTCTATTTGGATTCCCCCTTGGAGACCGCTGCCTGAGCTAAACGGATTTCCCCCTGACAAAGACCTGGACCGGACCTGGACAAAGGGCCCTGGATAACCCCCTCTCGGACGCCTTCGTAACAAGGAGTCAGAGTTCTGCCCTCAGCACGTCCAGGTTAGTGACCTCACTTCTCTCTAACAAGCCTGTTAATATCTGCTGGTCACTAACCTGCGACTCTGCCTTCAGGAGCGGCCAGTCGCAGAGTGCGAGCCGAACCAGGGACCGAGCCGCCAGCGTCAAAATAAAGACTGATATTATTTTTGTACTCACTTGTTTTCGGGTATTTCTTGGGTCCTCCTAAATTCATCACAGTACGTTCTGGCCAAACATGGACCCTGTACCCGAAACCTAGTGGCGCGCGGGGGTAGAAAAATCCGTTTCTGTTTTAGAAGCAGGCGTCTCGGAGATTCTAGGCCATCTTCGAAGTCGGGGAAGCACGCAGCCTCCACTTCCGCAAGCCGCTTCCTCTAGCCCTCCGTCACTTCCGGTGACGTCGTCCTCGTCAGAGCCCCGACTCTCCCCGCCGGCAATGTCTTCTGGTGATCCAGAACATTGCAGGGCTTTTCCCACACAGTGCGAGACACATTTCGAATTGCAACCTTCCTCATTCTTTTCAGACCGGTCCGATCAAGCATATGTGATGTCCTGCTTTGCCTCCACTTACTCCGTCAGTGGTCCTATTTCTGGAATCGATCCCGTCTCCTCAAGAGAAATCGGCATCCCCGCTGGGTCCGCCGTCCCGTCGCCGGAGGAGGAGACGGCGGCTTATTGACCAGGCCTCCAGCTGTTCTGAGGAGCGGTCAGCCGGGCCAGTTCAGCCCCAGCCTCTGCCGACCGTCCCTCTGGCTTCTTCAGCCGCTTCCTGTCCTGCGGACCGAAGTCCTCCACTTCCCTATCCTGATCTGCCCACAGCTCCCTCTAGTGACGCTGTAGAAGCCGACCATAAAGCCCTGGAGAGTAAAATAAGGACGTTTGCCCCCATTATTAAACGCCTCAGAGAGGCTCTCCTCTGTCAATATTCAGAGGGACTGGAGGAGAAATTAAGAGAGGTAGAGGGACATTATAGGTCAGCCCTCCAGGCTTTCTACAGCCGACCTAAACCAGTCCCAGAGGGTCCGGCCGATACCTCGCCTCCTGAGTCTGGCCCTGAGGATCCGGCCGATGCCTCGTCTCCCGTGAAGTCCAGAGAGGTGGTCCAGGAGGACCCGCCTCTTCTGACCTGCGACGTGGGAACCCAGAGGGGTCCGTCACTGACGTGCGACGTAGGAATCCAGAGGGGTCCGTCACTGACGTGCGACGTGGGAACCCAGAGGGGTCCGTCGCTGACGTGCGACGTGGGAACCCAGAGGGGTCCGTCGCAGACGTCCGACATCGGGACCCAGAGGGGTCCGTCGCAGTCGTCCGACGTGGGAACCCAGAGGGGTCCGTCGCAGATGTGTGATGTGGCAACACAGTGGGATCCGTCGCTGAACTGTGGTGCGGGGTCTCAGGTGGATTCTTCATTCTTCGGACACCCCGGGCCTCCGAAGAGGATGCAACAACTGTGGCCCCCTGGAGTCTTTGAGCCTCTCGATGTTGTGTTTAAGCCCAGACCCCTTTTTGCCCTCATGGACAGCCAACTCTGGGAGAGACTTTATTGGATGTCTCTTTCTGAGATCCTCCAGGGTTTGATCCTGAGACTCCTGGTGGCAAAGGGTCTGACTTTGGCTCCTGAAGCCTGTAGCCCGGGGCCTCCTGAAGCCTGTAGCCCGGGGCTTCCTGAAGCCTGTAGCCCGGGGCCTCCTGAAGCCTGTAGCCCGGGGCCTCCTGAGGCCGGTAGCCCGGGGCCTCCTGAAGTCTGTAGCCCTGTGGCCTCTGTAGTCTGTAGCCCTGTGGCCTCTGTAGTCTGTAGCCCTGTGGCCTCTGTAGTCTGTAGCCCTGTGGCCTCTGTAGTCTGTAGCCCTGTGGCCTCTGTAGTCTGTAGCCCTGTGGCCTCTGTAGTCTGTAGCCCTGTGGCCTCTGTAGTCTGTAGCCCTGTGGCCTCTGTAGTCTGTAGTCCTGTGGCCTCTATAGCCTGTAGTCCTGTGGCCTTTGTAGCCTGTAGTCCTGTGTCCTCTGTAGCCTGTAATCCTGTGGCCTCAGCAGCCTTTAGCCAGACTCCCACCTTAGCAGCCTGTAGCCAGGCTCCCACCTTAGCAGCCTGTAGCCAGGCTCCCACCTTAGCAGCCTGTAGCCAGGCTCCCACCTTAGCAGCCTGTTGCCAGGCTCCCACCTTAGCTGCCGGTAGCCAGGCTCCCCCTTCAGTCGCCTGTAGTCAGGCTTCCTCTTCAGTCGCCTGTAGCCAGGCTCCCCCTTCAGTTGTCTGTAGCCAGGCTTCCCCTTCAGTCGCCTGTAGCCAGGCTCCCTTGTCAGTCGCCTGTAGCCAGGCTCCCTTGTCAGTCGCCTGTAGCCAGGCTCCCTTGTCAGTCGCCTGTAGCCGGGCTCCCCCTTCAGTCGCCTGTAGCCAGGCTCCCTTGTCAGTCGCCTGTAGCCAGGCTCCTTCTTTTGTCGCCTGTAGCCAGGCTCCTTCTTTAGTCGCCTGTAGCCAGGCTCCTTTGTTAGTCGCCTGTAGCCAGGCTCCTTTGTTAGTCGCCTGTAGCCAGGCTCCTTCTTCTGTCACCTGTACCCAGGTTCCTTCGTTGGTTGCCTGTAACCAGGCCCTTTCCTCCGTCGCCTGTAGTCAGGCTCCTTCGTTAGTCGCCTGTAGCCAGGCTCCTTCGTCGGTCACCTGTAACCAGGCTCTTTCCTCCGTCGCCTGTAGTCAGGCTCCTTCGTTAGTCGCCTGTAACCCGGCTCCTTTTTCAGTCGCCTATAGCCAGGCGTCCCCTTCTGTCGCCTGTAGCCAGGCTTCCCCTTCGGTCGCCTGTAGTGAGGCTCCCTCGTTAGTCGCCTGTAGTGAGGCTCCCTTGTTAGTCGCCTGTAGTCAGGCTCCCTCGTTAGTTGCCTGTAACCAGGCTCCTTCGTCAGTCGCCTGTAGCCAGGCTCCTTTTTCAGTCGCCTGTAGCCAGGCTCCTTTTTCAGTCGCCTGTAGCCAGGCTCCTTTTTCAGTCGCCTGTAGCCAGGCTCCTTTTTCAGTCGCCTGTAGCCAGGCTCCTTTTTCAGTCGCCTGTAGCCAGGCTCCCTTTTCAGTCGCCTGTAGCCAGGCTCCTTTTTCGGTCGCCTGTAGCCAGGCTCCTTCTTCGGTCGCCTGTAGCCAGGCTCCCGCACCGGGAACCAGTGACCAGGCACCGCCGCCTGTAGCCGTTAACCAGGCGTCGCCGCCTGTAGCCGTCAACCAGGCGTCGCCGCCTGTAGCCGTCAACCAGACACCGCCGCCTGTAGCCACTAACCAGGCGCCGCCGCCTGAAGCCACTAACCAGGCGCCGCCGCCTGAAGCCACTAACCAGGCGCCGCCGCCTGAAGCCACTAACCAGGCGCCGCCGCCTGTAGCCACTAACCAGGCGCCGCCGCCTGTAGCCATTAACCAGGCGCCGCCGCCTGTAGCCATTAACCAGGCGCCGCCGCCTGTAGCCACTAACCAGGCGTCGCCGCCTGTAGCCACTAACCAGGCGCCTTCCGTACCCTGTAGTCTGGCGCCTTCCGTACCCTGTAGTCTGGCGCCTTCTGTACCCTGTAGTCTGGCGCCTTCTGTACCCTGTAGTCTGGCGCCTTCTGTACCCTGTAGTCTGGCGCCTTCCGTACCCAGTAGTCCGGCGCCGGGTTCTGTTTTGCCTCTCCCCAGACCTCGCCGCCGGCCTCCTAGATTCCTGCTCCGCCGCCGGCCTCCAAGGTTCCTGCTCCGTAGACGGCCTCCTGGACGCCCGCCGGAGAACCTGTCACGCCGGGGCCGTCCGCCGGAGAGCCTGTCACGCCGGGGCCGTCCGCCAGAGAACCTGTCACGCCGGGGCCGTCCGCCGGAGAACCTGTCACGCCGGGGCCGTCCGCCGGAGAGCCTGTCACGCCGGGGCCGTCCGCCGGAGAGCCTGTCACACCGGGGCCGTCCACCGGACGGTCCGCCGGGACGACCTCCGGAGACCGTTTCTCGCGGGGCCGTCTTCCAGGATGCCCACCAGACTCTCTGTTCTAGAGATTGGTTTAAAAGCATTTCAGTTAGTTGGTTTTTGCCCTTCCCAGGGTTGTTTTCTGTTATGGACTCTTGTTTTCCTTTTTTTTTTTTTCCTGACCCTCCTGCCTGTAGCCCCCTCCACCCGCCCGGTCAGACTTTTATTTAGTTTTCTTTTGTACTCTTAGAGACGTTTAAGGGCGTCTGGAATCCGCCCTTGAGGGGGGGGGGGCTCTGTAACGTTTCTGGCACTGGAGCTGCTGATTGCAATCAGCCCACCTGTGTCTTTCTCCACCCTGGCTGCTTAAAAGCTCTGCTCCTCGCAGTCTCCAGTGCCAGAACGTCTTTAGCCACACGGTGAGCGCTTCCAGCCTTCTTTTTGAATTCCTGTTTGCCTGTCAGTCTCTCGACCTGTTTTGCCTCTGTTTTTGAAAACCTGTCTGCCCCTTTTGGATTTGTCTGCCTGCCTGGGTCCTGCCTGTCAGCCTCAGAGAACTGGACTGCCTCACCGTGTTTCTGACCCCAGCCTGTCCGTGAGTAAAACGAGTTCGCCTGCCCCCTGTTCTGTCTGTGCTTTCTGGATTGACCTGGACCTGGACCTGGACGCTCTATTTGGATTCCCCCTTGGAGACCGCTGCCTGAGCTAAACGGATTTCCCCCTGACAAAGACCTGGACTGGACCTGGACAAAGGGCCCTGGATAACCCCCTCTCGGACGCCTTCGTAACAAGGAGTCAGAGTTCTGCCCTCAGCACGTCCAGGTTAGTGACCTCACTTCTCTCTAACAAGCCTGATAATATCTGCTGGTCACTAACCTGCGACTCTGCCTTCAGGAGCGGCCAGTCGCAGAGTGCGAGCCGAACCAGGGACCGAGCCGCCAGCGTCAAAATAAAGACTGATATTGTTTTTGTACTCACTTGTTTTCGGGTATTTCTTGGGTCCTCCTAAATTCATCACAGTTTTGGTCCATGAGGCAGGCACTCTGTCTACTTTTAAGACTAGGCTTAAAACTTTCCTTTTTGAAAAAGCTTCTAGTTAGAGTAGCTTAGGTTACCCTGAAGCTACCTCTGTGGTTATGCTGCGGCTGCTGGAGGACATCAGGGTCTATTTTTCTCACTATGCTTTATCCTACTATTCTCCAATTTGCATTGTTGTTAATTCAACTTTTCACTTTTTGTTCTCTGTCATTTTTTTCGTCATAGTGGGTACACCTGGTCTGGCGTTTTGTTAGCTGTGACATCATTCAGGGGAGGCAGATGATCCGCTATTACCATATAATATTAAAGGATTTCTGGATCAGTGTGTGCTTCTGTGCTTTCTGTGTCTTTGCTCTGTCTTCTGTAACCCCCAGTCGGTCAAGGCAGATGACTGTTCACACTGAGCCTGGTTCTGCTGGAGGTTTTTCTCCCTGTTAAATGGGAGTTTTCCTCTCCACTGTCACTTCATGCTTGCTCAGTATGAGGGACTGCTGCCATGCCACCAACAATACATAGAATGCTTGAAGTGTGAAAGAATTCATGTTAACACCAATGGAGAAGAAAATTGTCACTTTTCTTATCACCACAATGAAATCCTTAATGTTGCTCCATCAAGTTACAATTGGCCCGTTTCAATTTAAAGTCTCAGGCTTTGGTTTTCCTGAGCAAACCAATGGCTAGGGCTTTTGGGTTTTCATTTGTTAGGGGCCATTTTTCAAAAAGAGCCCCAATGAAGACGTTGTGAGGAAAAATTGCAGTACCACTCCTGTCCTGCCGCTGGTGGTAAGAAGACATCGGTCAAACAGACAAATGCAGAGAAATTGTATCCATATCCTGTCACTCATCTCAACTACAGAGAAACAGGAGGACAGCACGCAACTGATGACCTTATATCTCCTTAGGCCCTTTTACACCACCCCCAACCCTATTTCTCACTGCCAGGCTCCACTCTGCCCTACTCCTGTTGGCATAACTAAATAAAAATAAAGCAGAGCTTATTTCTGCCTGGGCACCGTGGGGACAGCAGTTGTGATGGTAGTGTGACAGAAGTGGAGGGAAGACGAGACTATCGCTTTTCTTATCAACACAATGAAACCCTAGATGTTCTTCCATCAAGTCACATTGTACCCTGAGGTCATGCTTCTCACAGAACCATTGGACTGGGGACTACTGCAAACTGTTGCCCACCTTTTCCATTTCCTAAAGTGTTTTTTAAGAGCATGCAGTAGACCAACGATTATATAAAAGTGCTTCAGAATACCAAGACCAAAACCTTTGTGAGATTGACCAGGTCAAATAATGAAACTAGTTAAGTAATGTTATTAATGAGTTACTGGAAGCTTTGGTAAAGTACATTTTGTATGAACCATATTTCACTTGTAAGTAATTTAACTGACCATTATAAACCTCCACAGTTTTCATTCTAACCTTCATGAAATCATCCACAGTTTAGCCAATACTCACGGCAAAATGTGTCATTCCTCCAGGGTCCGATGTTAACCCCACGGTCCTGGCACTCATTGACGTAGGCCTCAATAGCTTCACATAGAATGGGTTTGGCTCCATCCAATTCACATAAGTCAAACACACAGTCCCTGAAGTAATTCTGAAGACATATAATTGATTTGCCGAGTTAGCATGCTGAATGGTGTCTGTGATCTAATGTCCAAGTCTTTCACAGAAAGCACCAGCAATCATCCAGTGTTCATTAAACACAGTTTTACAAAGTAGATATCCTCATACAATAAGTGATATTGCTTACATGGCTTTTTATAACATGCGATTTTTTTTCAACATTATTTATATAAATACTTGGAAAGTTTGCTGGCAAATAAAAAGCTCCTAGGAGTCACTACATACATTTGGGTTGACTTTGGGATGACACGCAGCGAAGGGTCCATTCTTGTCCAGCAGGATCCCGCAGTATCCAGAGCTCTCATATAGCTCCTCCTCTTCTTGATCACATCCAGGAATAGTGGTGTTAGGTTTCTTATTACACCTGTCAACACAAGTTAGGTTCATTGTTTAACATTTATTTGGCTAATTGAACTGAGTTGCATTGAAATAAATTTAATGAATTGTACTTGATCAAACTACGTTTGATTCAATGGAATAGTCCTGAACTTAGAGTTGGAAATCGTTTCGATTGCACAAGTGGAAGTAAAAGTACAAACTGTAAAGACATAGCTTCTCTTACTGAATGGGAAGAGACTCTGATGTAAAGACATACTCAGGATAGAGGTACTTTACATTTAGAGGTTTGCCTGTTTTGTATGTATGAATGGGTTTTTTAGTGGTATTCTTAGATTTTGTCAAAGTTTTGAAATGTTGCTTCATCCTTGTTTGATAAATAACAGCATAGTAGAATGTGTGGTGGGGTGTCTTTGACATCAGGGTAGATCCTCTTGGTGATCTGGTGAAGATCCACCAGTTTTCTACAAGTAAAACTGTTGAATTGACTGAAGGGATTTAATCCTTTTTTCATTTTCACAGTAACTGTAAGTATGTTACAATTAAAGCTATATTGGTAATCCTGTTGAGAAACAATTTTTCTTATAATTGGTGAAATGTTCCTTCCAGCCTGAGAGTAGTCAAATACTAAATGGTTTGTACTTGTATAGCGCTTTAAAGTAGTCTGAGGACCACAAAGCGGCTTCACACTACAGTCAGGCATTAACCCATTCAAACACACACATGCACACCATGACAGTGGTGAGCTATGTTAGGCTGACATAGGTGAGGCTGGCATACTGGGGAGTGGTGGCCTAGTGGTTAGAGCAGTGTGCTTGCGCTCTGAGAAATGTCAAGTATCCGGTTTCGATCCCCACAGCCCGCCCTCTGTGTCCCTGTGGCAAGACCCTTAACCCCAGATTGCTCCCCGGGCGCTGCACAGTGGCAGCCCACTGCTCTCCAAGGGGGATGGGTTGAAATGCAGAGGTGAATTCTCCATTGTGAGATCAATGATGTTAGTTATTATTATTATTATACATTGCTGCCACCAGGCCCCAGGGTGAAGGTGTCCTACCATGGACCACAAACGACTGACATGGTCAGAGCGGGGGGATTGAACCGGCAACGGCCACTCCCTAACCTCTGCGCCACTCCTGCCCTTAGTCAATACATTATGTATTCAGTATACAAACAATATTAGACCTCTGTGAGAGGTGTAGGTCTGTAAATACTCAGGACCAATCACTGCCATTGGTCTGAGTGACACGGATTGGTCAGAGAATTGGTCCTGGCCTCACCCCCTCTGACCCTTGAGCTCTGGGGATAATGCCTTATCTATTGGTTGTCCGACATGACAATCATTGTGACGCGCTTGCGTAACGCCAATGCGCATGTATCTTCCTTTTATTTCCACTTGCTGGCTGTACATGCGCACTTCTGGTGTTTATGCAGTCAGAGCTTTCTGTTGAGGTACTGAACCCAAAGCTTTCATTGATTTTACTGTTCATTGTGGACTCCGCTGCTCTCACTGTTACTTTAAAAACAATGAAGTCTCAAGATGAAACTCTCTTCAAGTCACATTGTACCCTGAGGTCATGCTTCTCAGACGAACCATTGGACTGGGGACTAAACTGTTGCCCACCTTTTCCATTTCCTAAAGTGTTTTTTAAGAGCATGCAGTAGACCAACGATTATATAAAAGTGCTTCAGAATACCAAGACCAAAACCTTTGTGAGATTGACCAGGTCAAATAATGAAACTAGTTAAGTAATGTTATTAATGAGTTACTGGAAGCTTTGGTAAAGTACATTTTGTATGAACCATATTTCACTTGTAAGTAATTTAACTGACCATTATAAACCTCCACAGTTTTCATTCTAACCTTCATGAAATCATCCACAGTTTAGCCAATACTCACGGCAAAATGTGTCATTCCTCCAGGGTCCGATGTTAACCCCACGGTCCTGGCACTCATTGACGTAGGCCTCAATAGCTTCACATAGAATGGGTTTGGCTCCATCCAATTCACATAAGTCAAACACACAGTCCCTGAAGTAATTCTGAAGACATATAATTGATTTGCCGAGTTAGCATGCTGAATGGTGTCTGTGATCTAATGTCCAAGTCTTTCACAGAAAGCACCAGCAATCATCCAGTGTTCATTAAACACAGTTTTACAAAGTAGATATCCTCATACAATAAGTGATATTGCTTACATGGCTTTTTATAACATGCGATTTTTTTTCAACATTATTTATATAAATACTTGGAAAGTTTGCTGGCAAATAAAAAGCTCCTAGGAGTCACTACATACATTTGGGTTGACTTTGGGATGACACGCAGCGAAGGGTCCATTCTTGTCCAGCAGGATCCCGCAGTATCCAGAGCTCTCATATAGCTCCTCCTCTTCTTGATCACATCCAGGAATAGTGGTGTTAGGTTTCTTATTACACCTGTCAACACAAGTTAGGTTCATTGTTTAACATTTATTTGGCTAATTGAACTGAGTTGCATTGAAATAAATTTAATGAATTGTACTTGATCAAACTACGTTTGATTCAATGGAATAGTCCTGAACTTAGAGTTGGAAATCGTTTCGATTGCACAAGTGGAAGTAAAAAGTACAAACTGTAAAGACATAGCTTCTCTTACTGAATGGGAAGAGACTCTGATGTAAAGACATACTCAGGATAGAGGTACTTTACATTTTAGAGGTTTGCCTGTTTTGTATGTATGAATGGTTTTTTAGTGGTATTCTTAGATTTTGTCAAAGTTTTGAAATGTTGGCTTCATCCTTGTTTGATAAATAACAGCATAGTAGAATGTGTGGTGGGTGTCTTTGAACATCAGGGTAGATCCTCTTGGTGATCTGGTGAAGATCCACCAGTTTTCTACAAGTAAAACTGTTGAATTGACTGAAGGGATTTAATCCTTTTTTCATTTTCACAGTAACTGTAAGTATGTTACAATTAAAGCTATAATTGGTAATCCTGTTGAGAAACAATTTTTCTTATAATTGGTGAAATGTTCCTTCCAGCCTGAGAGTAGTCAAATACTAAATGGTTTGTACTTGTATAGCGCTTTAAGTAGTCTGAGGACCACAAAGCGCTTCACACTACAGTCAGTCATTAACCCATTCAAACACACACATTCACACCATGACAGTGGTGAGCTATGTTAGGCTGACATAGGTGAGGCTGGCATACTGGGGAGTGGTGGCCTAGTGGTTAGAGCAGTGTGCTTGCGCTCTGAGAAGATTGCAAGTATCCGGTTCGATCCCCACAGCCCGCCCTCTGTGTCCCTGTGCAAGACCCTTAACCCCAGATTGCTCCCCGGGCGCTGCACAGTGGCAGCCCACTGCTCTCCAAGGGGATGGGTTGAAATGCAGAGGTGAATTTCTCCATTGTGAGATCAATGATGTTTAGTTATTATTATTATTATACATTGCTGCCACCAGGCCCCAGGGTGAAGTGTCTACCATGGACACAACGACTGACATGGTCAGAGCGGGGGATTGAACCGGCAACGAGCCAACTCCCTAACCTCTGCGCCACTCCTGCCCTTTAGTCAATACATTATGTATTCAGTATACAAACAATATTAGACCTCTGTGAGAGGTGTAGGTCTGTAAATACTCAGGACCAATCACTGCCATTCGGTCTGAGTGACACGGATTGGTCAGAGAATTGGTCCTGGCCTCACCCCCTCTGACCCTTGAGCTCTGGGGATAATGCCTTATCTATTGGTTGTCCGACATGACAATCATTGTGACGCGCTTGCGTAACGCCAATGCGCATGTATCTTCCTTTTTAGTTTCCACTTGCTGGCTGTACATGCGCACTTCTGGTGTTTATGCAGTCAGTTAGCTTTGGTGTTGAGGTACTGAACACCAAAGCTTTCATTGATTTTACTGTTCATTGTTACTCCGCTGCTCTCACTGTATACTTTAAAAATGGCTGATAGTCTCAAGAAGAAAACTCTCTTACAAGTTAATGAATAGAGGAAGGCCTCAGACGAAAGAAATAAGACCAGACTATATTTGGGAGAGTTTTTTTTCACGTGAGTTGGAGAGCAGGTAAGATGGTCTCGGGCATGCACAGTTATTCAAAAAGGGACTTGGTTGTTTGTTACCTAAATTTCAGGAAAAAAACAGTGACTCTACCTTTAAGTGTAATATTCTGGTTTCTGTTCTGGTTTTATTTTTGAGTCATTTTCCTCTCCTGCTTTAGGTTGTCTGCTTGCTTTGAGTTTGTGTCCTGTCTGGGTTTTTATTTACTGTTAGTTTATCTTGTTTTGTAATCTGTCTTAGTCTTAGCTTTATTTTCTGTTTTAGGTTTTTACTTCAGAGTGATTTCGTTTCTCAGTAAGTTTGGTGTGGTTTCTGTCCACTTGTCCTGTCAGCTTTTTAGCTTTGGTTTCTGGTTTATTTCTTGTTTTGATCTTCTGCACTGATGTCTGGTCTAATTACCCACTCTGCACACCTGCCTTACTCCACCCCTCTTGCAATCATCTCTGACCGGTTCCACCTGCTTCCTCCTCCATATAAACAGTTGAGACCAGACATCAGTGCCAGGTCGTCTTGTTGAGTTATGGGTGAGTCTCCTCCTGCAAGATTCTGTTTTTTGCTTTTGGATTTTTGACCCCCTTTGTCTCCAGTAACCTGAGCCATCCTGTCCTGTCTGTTCCTGCCCTGCTTGCACAACTGGACTGTTTGTTTTTTCTGCCATTTTTGTTACAACAGGTTTTTTTGGATTTTTGTCTCTGTTTTGATTTCTGTTATTAAAATCCTTCTTTTTAAAGAAACCTCTGCTGGTCTGGCTGATTTCTGGGTCCCCTGCCTCTGATCATTACATTAAGGGCAGAATTGTAAAACAATGTAATGCAATAAATATGGCACAATAGGATGTAAGTAGAAGACTAGAAGGTCTGAGTAGCACAGAGTTTGCAAAAGACTCCTGAAACTGGACTGTGTATTATTTCTTTTCATTTCTTGTCAGTTTAGAACCTTAGAGGAAAGAGAATATGTTGGTTTTAGGGATTGTTTTTATTGTTCAGTACTCACTCTGGATCAGTGTTCCAGCTGTGCCCAAAATCATTTGCATTGCTTGTCAAGTTTCCATCTGGTTTACGGAAGTCGTCTTTAGTATTTCCATCATAATCTCCGCACAGTCCACACAGTTTATCCTCATAGCTGCACAGAAAATCACACAAAATATCCTGTTAATAGTTTGGTAGAACTCTAAAACGTTGTAAGATGATTGTTGAGTTTTGCCACGATGCTTGATGATGTCCATGAATACGAGACTTGAGAACCATAAACAGTCTCTAGTTAATTTATGACATAACCTCAACCACAGTGTCTTCTAACTAAAAGGAGCCATGTGTTGTCATCACTCACTCCTTGATCACTTTAATGTCCATGAAATGGTTTCCATCATAGCGAACAGTTAAGCCAAAGTTTGTGGACAAGGTGTAATGTTTTCCTGACTTAAAGACAGAAATGCCAGGGGCTGGATTCACTGGAAGATTAACATTGGTCCCATTCACCTGTATAGAAAAAGCAGGTGAGCAAAACACCAATAAAAGGGACTCAAAGCATAAAGAATTGTCACTAAAACATGACTTTTACAATGACTAAATCTATTACCTCGGTTTTAGTCAATGAAAGCATTAACAGAGAAATTTCTCTTTGGTAATGAGAGAAATGTTGAATTCAATTACATGTCAAACAATGCTCCAGCTGACTAACAAACAATCATGTTAATTCCTATTTCTTCCGACCATTTCATACCTGCACAGTTCCACCTTTGAGAATGGATATCTTCATCATGAACACATATACATGTACAGCCTTGACATAGGAGATGGTGGGTCTGTTATATCTGTTTTCATTGTCTGCATGGACCTCAAAGTATGGCAGACTTGTGTCATTGCAGGGTGCAGACATCAGATAGCTGCAGTTGCCCATGAAGTTGTATTTGTGTTTGTCAAAGGTTGTGTAGTGAGGATCTCCAGATGCTATGCATGTTGATGTACCTAAGGAAAAGAAATTGACAAACTACACTTCACAAGAATCTTTGAAGTGATATATACAACATAAATAATTTATTCTAAATGTAGAAGTGCACAGAAATTACTTTTATGTAATAGAGAGCTACGCAATTGTTTAAAATGTTAAAATCTGAGGCTCACTGAGGCATTCTTACCTTTAGGATAGCAGCTAGAAACACCATTAACCTCTCGACACTCTTCAGTTGGATCACAGGAGTTATCAACACATTGAAAAGTGTAGTTCCCCAAACAGCGGCACAGCTTTGTGCATCCATCTCCTGATACGACCTCACCAGGCTGTAAAATATGAATCAAGGGATCAGTAACTGGACTAACCTGCAAGACTCCTGTGCTAACTTGCTCTTTATTTTCACACCAGTATATTTACTTTTTCTTTCCAACAGAAATGCATCTACATAACAATGGCATCTGACCTCATAATAGTTATTGTCATCATCCAGACAGCCACATTTATCTAGTGGAACACACCGCCGTCCCTTGAAGACAAATCCAGGTTTACAGAAACAACCACTGATACAGGACCCAGAACAGTTGGTGGAAGGTTCCATGCATGTTGGAATACAAGCTGGACCACAGTCTATATACTCTGCATTAGGTGGACAGGGTTCTGTTCACATAATAAAAAGAAGAAAACAGCAGATGAAAACATTTGTAATGGACTGGAAATGTGTGAAATAAATTGGAATATTTAATTGTTTAGGCATAGTTGGTCCAAGAGTTCGGGTTGCAAGAGTTATTATTTTTAGTTAGAAATTCTCTCGTATTTGACAAGAGGTAAACCTACTGGGATAGCAGCCTAAATCTCCATCCTGGACTTTGCACTCATGCATTGGAGGACACTCGGAAGCTTCACAGGTAACAAATGGTGCATCACACCTGCATTTCAGCCTACAGTCCTCCACATAAAACTCCTCTCCAGGCTGAAACAATCAAAAGGGAAACGGATTATAAAACGCTGCAGGATTGAGGAAACAGCAGCTGGTTTTCCCTGAGCAAATGTTCATTTACCAAGGGCAAATGTTTGTTCTTTTATATTTGTAAAATCCATTTACCAATCAGTATTAACAACCAGATATATGAATAAATTAAATTATTAATCAGCCAGATTGATAATGTGTAGCACTATATGTTCTGCACATTATCAGTCTGGGACTGCTTTCATCAAATTTGTTTAGGGAAAGGAGGGACATTTAGCAGAACTCTCCAAGCAAATTGGACGAAGCAAAACCTAGTGCCCGCCTACCAAAGGTTGGTTTAAACCAATCATGGTGTCAAATAAAAATATAAGCAGCAGGTGCCATGGAAACCACAAGGTCTGCTAGTCAAGGCGCTTCTTGCTGTTGTTCTTTCAAAGATGAAACTGTGGATTCTGACAAAAGAGATGTGACAGCTGCAGGTACGCGTGTCCTCCTGCGCTGCCATGTTTATGTTAGTTCAGCTGTGGGCTCAGCAGCTCTTGCTTTCATCACAGGGGTATGTCACCCCTTAAACCATAATACTTCAACATCATTGGCCAGAACAGTTATTGGTTCGGTCACAAACCGTTGAAGCAGGACAAGATGGAGACTCATGCATTTGTGAACGCACAAATACAGCAAGAATTCTGCTTGCAGGCAAGGTTAAGTTTCCCCAGGTGATTTTGCAGTAATTCCCACCTTGGGACATGTGCCCAGAACAACTCACATGGCGTTGTTAGAGAAATGTTTCAACCGTCATGCAACAACAACCTAAGCATTGAGTTGAATAGAAGGTAGGGTCAGAGACTCAAGAGTCTTGCCCCCTAAATTACCTTTGCGACTCTGCAATTGCTGATTGCTTTGACTACAATTTATAAGTCTCTAACTTCCAACCATGATCAGACCTGAAGAAGTCTTTTGGAAGAGAGGCAATTGTCTTTAAGGAAGAAGAAGTGCAGATGTCTTCAAATTATGCACTGAGGTGTTTCTAGAAAGTACTAAATAAATAAAGCCTAAAAAAGATTCAAACTGTAATTTAAATATGCAGAACCTTTTCTTGTTTTATCACACAGGACATCCAGTAAAATAGACAGAATTTTGTATTTGTCTTACTATACCTGGTAATACTGGCCATTTGTGTATGTGCAGCCACAAGTATTCTTCTGGACACATTTGCCAGCACTTAGGACATAACCAGGGTCACACACACACGCCTCAGAGCATGGTCCACTACAGGAGGAAGGTTTTCCCGAGCATGTCTCTTGACATGGGTCAGCACAGGGCTCATAGTGGCTGTTAGAAGGGCAGTTCAGTGCTATGGATAAGAAAAAAAGCTAGGGTCAACTATATAGTCCAAATAGAGGAAAAATGCATTAAATACGAAGCAGATCACACATGAAACATTAATTTCTAGCCTGGGATCCCCCTTTAGACCGTATTATAGAAATCACAACAGTGCTTTTGTAAATAGTTGTAAACCAAACAGCTTTGTGATAAACTTTGTTAAACTACATTCTGTGTATATTTACACAGTTTTGGTCCATGAGGCAGGCACTCTGTCTACTTTTAAGACTAGGCTTAAAACTTTCCTTTTTGAAAAAGCTTCTAGTTAGAGTAGCTTAGGTTACCCTGAGCTACCTCTGTGGTTATGCTGCGGCTGCTGGAGGACATCAGGGTCTATTTTTCTCACTATGCTTTATCCTACTATTCTCCAATTTGCATTGTTGTTAATTCAACTTTTCACTTTTTGTTCTCTGTCATTTTTTTCGTCATAGTGGGTACACCTGGTCTGGCGTTTTGTTAGCTGTGACATCATTCAGGGGAGGCAGATGATCCGCTATTACCATATAATATTAAAGGATTTCTGGATCAGTGTGTGCTTCTGTGCTTTCTGTGTCTTTGCTCTGTCTTCTGTAACCCCCAGTCGGTCAAGGCAGATGACTGTTCACACTGAGCCTGGTTCTGCTGGAGGTTTTTCTCCCTGTTAAATGGGAGTTTTCCTCTCCACTGTCACTTCATGCTTGCTCAGTATGAGGGACTGCTGCCATGCCACCAACAATACATAGAATGCTTGAAGTGTGAAAGAATTCATGTTAACACCAATGGAGAAGAAAATTGTCACTTTTCTTATCACCACAATGAAATCCTTAATGTTGCTCCATCAAGTTACAATTGGCCCGTTTCAATTTAAAGTCTCAGGCTTTGGTTTTCCTGAGCAAACCAATGGCTAGGGCTTTTGGGTTTTCATTTGTTAGGGGCCATTTTTCAAAAAGAGCCCCAATGAAGACGTTGTGAGGAAAAATTGCAGTACCACTCCTGTCCTGCCGCTGGTGGTAAGAAGACATCGGTCAAACAGACAAATGCAGAGAAATTGTATCCATATCCTGTCACTCATCTCAACTACAGAGAAACAGGAGGACAGCACGCAACTGATGACCTTATATCTCCTTAGACCCTTTTACACCACCCCCAACCCTATTTCTCACTGCCAGGCTCCACTCTGCCCTACTCCTGTTGGCATAACTAAATAAAAATAAAGCAGAGCTTATTTCTGCCTGGGCACCGTGGGGACAGCAGTTGTGATGGTAGTGTGACAGAAGTGGAGGGAAGACGAGACTATCGCTTTTCTTATCAACACAATGAAACCCTAGATGTTCTTCCATCAAGTCACATTGTACCCTGAGGTCATGCTTCTCACAGAACCATTGGACTGGGGACTACTGCAAACTGTTGCCCACCTTTTCCATTTCCTAAAGTGTTTTTTAAGAGCATGCAGTAGACCAACGATTATATAAAAGTGCTTCAGAATACCAAGACCAAAACCTTTGTGAGATTGACCAGGTCAAATAATGAAACTAGTTAAGTAATGTTATTAATGAGTTACTGGAAGCTTTGGTAAAGTACATTTTGTATGAACCATATTTCACTTGTAAGTAATTTAACTGACCATTATAAACCTCCACAGTTTTCATTCTAACCTTCATGAAATCATCCACAGTTTAGCCAATACTCACGGCAAAATGTGTCATTCCTCCAGGGTCCGATGTTAACCCCACGGTCCTGGCACTCATTGACGTAGGCCTCAATAGCTTCACATAGAATGGGTTTGGCTCCATCCAATTCACATAAGTCAAACACACAGTCCCTGAAGTAATTCTGAAGACATATAATTGATTTGCCGAGTTAGCATGCTGAATGGTGTCTGTGATCTAATGTCCAAGTCTTTCACAGAAAGCACCAGCAATCATCCAGTGTTCATTAAACACAGTTTTACAAAGTAGATATCCTCATACAATAAGTGATATTGCTTACATGGCTTTTTATAACATGCGATTTTTTTTCAACATTATTTATATAAATACTTGGAAAGTTTGCTGGCAAATAAAAAGCTCCTAGGAGTCACTACATACATTTGGGTTGACTTTGGGATGACACGCAGCGAAGGGTCCATTCTTGTCCAGCAGGATCCCGCAGTATCCAGAGCTCTCATATAGCTCCTCCTCTTCTTGATCACATCCAGGAATAGTGGTGTTAGGTTTCTTATTACACCTGTCAACACAAGTTAGGTTCATTGTTTAACATTTATTTGGCTAATTGAACTGAGTTGCATTGAAATAAATTTAATGAATTGTACTTGATCAAACTACGTTTGATTCAATGGAATAGTCCTGAACTTAGAGTTGGAAATCGTTTCGATTGCACAAGTGGAAGTAAAAAGTACAAACTGTAAAGACATAGCTTCTCTTACTGAATGGGAAGAGACTCTGATGTAAAGACATACTCAGGATAGAGGTACTTTACATTTTAGAGGTTTGCCTGTTTTGTATGTATGAATGGTTTTTTAGTGGTATTCTTAGATTTTGTCAAAGTTTTGAAATGTTGGCTTCATCCTTGTTTGATAAATAACAGCATAGTAGAATGTGTGGTGGGTGTCTTTGAACATCAGGGTAGATCCTCTTGGTGATCTGGTGAAGATCCACCAGTTTTCTACAAGTAAAACTGTTGAATTGACTGAAGGGATTTAATCCTTTTTTCATTTTCACAGTAACTGTAAGTATGTTACAATTAAAGCTATAATTGGTAATCCTGTTGAGAAACAATTTTTCTTATAATTGGTGAAATGTTCCTTCCAGCCTGAGAGTAGTCAAATACTAAATGGTTTGTACTTGTATAGCGCTTTAAGTAGTCTGAGGACCACAAAGCGCTTCACACTACAGTCAGTCATTAACCCATTCAAACACACACATTCACACCATGACAGTGGTGAGCTATGTTAGGCTGACATAGGTGAGGCTGGCATACTGGGGAGTGGTGGCCTAGTGGTTAGAGCAGTGTGCTTGCGCTCTGAGAAGATTGCAAGTATCCGGTTCGATCCCCACAGCCCGCCCTCTGTGTCCCTGTGCAAGACCCTTAACCCCAGATTGCTCCCCGGGCGCTGCACAGTGGCAGCCCACTGCTCTCCAAGGGGATGGGTTGAAATGCAGAGGTGAATTTCTCCATTGTGAGATCAATGATGTTTAGTTATTATTATTATTATACATTGCTGCCACCAGGCCCCAGGGTGAAGTGTCTACCATGGACACAACGACTGACATGGTCAGAGCGGGGGATTGAACCGGCAACGAGCCAACTCCCTAACCTCTGCGCCACTCCTGCCCTTTAGTCAATACATTATGTATTCAGTATACAAACAATATTAGACCTCTGTGAGAGGTGTAGGTCTGTAAATACTCAGGACCAATCACTGCCATTCGGTCTGAGTGACACGGATTGGTCAGAGAATTGGTCCTGGCCTCACCCCCTCTGACCCTTGAGCTCTGGGGATAATGCCTTATCTATTGGTTGTCCGACATGACAATCATTGTGACGCGCTTGCGTAACGCCAATGCGCATGTATCTTCCTTTTTAGTTTCCACTTGCTGGCTGTACATGCGCACTTCTGGTGTTTATGCAGTCAGTTAGCTTTGGTGTTGAGGTACTGAACACCAAAGCTTTCATTGATTTTACTGTTCATTGTTACTCCGCTGCTCTCACTGTATACTTTAAAAATGGCTGATAGTCTCAAGAAGAAAACTCTCTTACAAGTTAATGAATAGAGGAAGGCCTCAGACGAAAGAAATAAGACCAGACTATATTTGGGAGAGTTTTTTTTCACGTGAGTTGGAGAGCAGGTAAGATGGTCTCGGGCATGCACAGTTATTCAAAAAGGGACTTGGTTGTTTGTTACCTAAATCTCAGGAAAAAAACAGTGACTCTACCTTTAAGTGTAATATTCTGGTTTCTGTTCTGGTTTTATTTTTGAGTCATTTTCCTCTCCTGCTTTAGGTTGTCTGCTTGCTTTGAGTTTGTGTCCTGTCTGGGTTTTTATTTACTGTTAGTTTATCTTGTTTTGTAATCTGTCTTAGTCTTAGCTTTATTTTCTGTTTTAGGTTTTTACTTCAGAGTGATTTCGTTTCTCAGTAAGTTTGGTGTGGTTTCTGTCCACTTGTCCTGTCAGCTTTTTAGCTTTGGTTTCTGGTTTATTTCTTGTTTTGATCTTCTGCACTGATGTCTGGTCTAATTACCCACTCTGCACACCTGCCTTACTCCACCCCTCTTGCAATCATCTCTGACCGGTTCCACCTGCTTCCTCCTCCATATAAACAGTTGAGACCAGACATCAGTGCCAGGTCGTCTTGTTGAGTTATGGGTGAGTCTCCTCCTGCAAGATTCTGTTTTTTGCTTTTGGATTTTTGACCCCCTTTGTCTCCAGTAACCTGAGCCATCCTGTCCTGTCTGTTCCTGCCCTGCTTGCACAACTGGACTGTTTGTTTTTTCTGCCATTTTTGTTACAACAGGTTTTTTTGGATTTTTGTCTCTGTTTTGATTTCTGTTATTAAAATCCTTCTTTTTAAAGAAACCTCTGCTGGTCTGGCTGATTTCTGGGTCCCCTGCCTCTGATCATTACATTAAGGGCAGAATTGTAAAACAATGTAATGCAATAAATATGGCACAATAGGATGTAAGTAGAAGACTAGAAGGTCTGAGTAGCACAGAGTTTGCAAAAGACTCCTGAAACTGGACTGTGTATTATTTCTTTTCATTTCTTGTCAGTTTAGAACCTTAGAGGAAAGAGAATATGTTGGTTTTAGGGATTGTTTTTATTGTTCAGTACTCACTCTGGATCAGTGTTCCAGCTGTGCCCAAAATCATTTGCATTGCTTGTCAAGTTTCCATCTGGTTTACGGAAGTCGTCTTTAGTATTTCCATCATAATCTCCGCACAGTCCACACAGTTTATCCTCATAGCTGCACAGAAAATCACACAAAATATCCTGTTAATAGTTTGGTAGAACTCTAAAACGTTGTAAGATGATTGTTGAGTTTTGCCACGATGCTTGATGATGTCCATGAATACGAGACTTGAGAACCATAAACAGTCTCTAGTTAATTTATGACATAACCTCAACCACAGTGTCTTCTAACTAAAAGGAGCCATGTGTTGTCATCACTCACTCCTTGATCACTTTAATGTCCATGAAATGGTTTCCATCATAGCGAACAGTTAAGCCAAAGTTTGTGGACAAGGTGTAATGTTTTCCTGACTTAAAGACAGAAATGCCAGGGGCTGGATTCACTGGAAGATTAACATTGGTCCCATTCACCTGTATAGAAAAAGCAGGTGAGCAAAACACCAATAAAAGGGACTCAAAGCATAAAGAATTGTCACTAAAACATGACTTTTACAATGACTAAATCTATTACCTCGGTTTTAGTCAATGAAAGCATTAACAGAGAAATTTCTCTTTGGTAATGAGAGAAATGTTGAATTCAATTACATGTCAAACAATGCTCCAGCTGACTAACAAACAATCATGTTAATTCCTATTTCTTCCGACCATTTCATACCTGCACAGTTCCACCTTTGAGAATGGATATCTTCATCATGAACACATATACATGTACAGCCTTGACATAGGAGATGGTGGGTCTGTTATATCTGTTTTCATTGTCTGCATGGACCTCAAAGTATGGCAGACTTGTGTCATTGCAGGGTGCAGACATCAGATAGCTGCAGTTGCCCATGAAGTTGTATTTGTGTTTGTCAAAGGTTGTGTAGTGAGGATCTCCAGATGCTATGCATGTTGATGTACCTAAGGAAAAGAAATTGACAAACTACACTTCACAAGAATCTTTGAAGTGATATATACAACATAAATAATTTATTCTAAATGTAGAAGTGCACAGAAATTACTTTTATGTAATAGAGAGCTACGCAATTGTTTAAAATGTTAAAATCTGAGGCTCACTGAGGCATTCTTACCTTTAGGATAGCAGCTAGAAACACCATTAACCTCTCGACACTCTTCAGTTGGATCACAGGAGTTATCAACACATTGAAAAGTGTAGTTCCCCAAACAGCGGCACAGCTTTGTGCATCCATCTCCTGATACGACCTCACCAGGCTGTAAAATATGAATCAAGGGATCAGTAACTGGACTAACCTGCAAGACTCCTGTGCTAACTTGCTCTTTATTTTCACACCAGTATATTTACTTTTTCTTTCCAACAGAAATGCATCTACATAACAATGGCATCTGACCTCATAATAGTTATTGTCATCATCCAGACAGCCACATTTATCTAGTGGAACACACCGCCGTCCCTTGAAGACAAATCCAGGTTTACAGAAACAACCACTGATACAGGACCCAGAACAGTTGGTGGAAGGTTCCATGCATGTTGGAATACAAGCTGGACCACAGTCTATATACTCTGCATTAGGTGGACAGGGTTCTGTTCACATAATAAAAAGAAGAAAACAGCAGATGAAAACATTTGTAATGGACTGGAAATGTGTGAAATAAATTGGAATATTTAATTGTTTAGGCATAGTTGGTCCAAGAGTTCGGGTTGCAAGAGTTATTATTTTTAGTTAGAAATTCTCTCGTATTTGACAAGAGGTAAACCTACTGGGATAGCAGCCTAAATCTCCATCCTGGACTTTGCACTCATGCATTGGAGGACACTCGGAAGCTTCACAGGTAACAAATGGTGCATCACACCTGCATTTCAGCCTACAGTCCTCCACATAAAACTCCTCTCCAGGCTGAAACAATCAAAGGGAAACGGATTATAAAACGCTGCAGGATTGAGGAAACAGCAGCTGGTTTTCCCTGAGCAAATGTTCATTTACCAAGGGCAAATGTTTGTTCTTTTATATTTGTAAAATCCATTTACCAATCAGTATTAACAACCAGATATATGAATAAATTAAATTATTAATCAGCCAGATTGATAATGTGTAGCACTATATGTTCTGCACATTATCAGTCTGGGACTGCTTTCATCAAATTTGTTTAGGGAAAGGAGGGACATTTAGCAGAACTCTCCAAGCAAATTGGACGAAGCAAAACCTAGTGCCCGCCTACCAAAGGTTGGTTTAAACCAATCATGGTGTCAAATAAAAATATAAGCAGCAGGTGCCATGGAAACCACAAGGTCTGCTAGTCAAGGCGCTTCTTGCTGTTGGTCTTTCAAAGATGAAACTGTGGATTCTGACAAAAGAGATGTGACAGCTGCAGGTACGCGTGTCCACCTGCGCTGCCATGTTTATGTTAGTTCAGCTGTGGGCTCAGCAGCTCTTGCTTTCATCACAGGGGTATGTCACCCCTTAAACCATAATACTTCAACATCATTGGCCAGAACAGTTATTGGTTCGGTCACAAACCGTTGAAGCAGGACAAGATGGAGACTCATGCATTTGTGAACGCACAAATACAGCAAGAATTCTGCTTGCAGGCAAGGTTAAGTTTCCCCAGGTGATTTTGCAGTAATTCCCACCTTGGGACATGTGCCCAGAACAACTCACATGGCGTTGTTAGAGAAATGTTTCAACCGTCATGCAACAACAACCTAAGCATTGAGTTGAATAGAAGGTAGGGTCAGAGACTCAAGAGTCTTGCCCCCTAAATTACCTTTGCGACTCTGCAATTGCTGATTGCTTTGACTACAATTTATAAGTCTCTAACTTCCAACCATGATCAGACCTGAAGAAGTCTTTTGGAAGAGAGGCAATTGTCTTTAAGGAAGAAGAAGTGCAGATGTCTTCAAATTATGCACTGAGGTGTTTCTAGAAAGTACTAAATAAATAAAGCCTAAAAAAGATTCAAACTGTAATTTAAATATGCAGAACCTTTTCTTGTTTTATCACACAGGACATCCAGTAAAATAGACAGAATTTTGTATTTGTCTTACTATACCTGGTAATACTGGCCATTTGTGTATGTGCAGCCACAAGTATTCTTCTGGACACATTTGCCAGCACTTAGGACATAACCAGGGTCACACACACACGCCTCAGAGCATGGTCCACTACAGGAGGAAGGTTTTCCCGAGCATGTCTCTTGACATGGGTCAGCACAGGGCTCATAGTGGCTGTTAGAAGGGCAGTTCAGTGCTATGGATAAGAAAAAAAGCTAGGGTCAACTATATAGTCCAAATAGAGGAAAAATGCATTAAATACGAAGCAGATCACACATGAAACATTAATTTCTAGCCTGGGATCCCCCTTTAGACCGTATTATAGAAATCACAACAGTGCTTTTGTAAATAGTTGTAAACCAAACAGCTTTGTGATAAACTTTGTTAAACTACATTCTGTGTATATTTACACAGTTTTGGTCCATGAGGCAGGCACTCTGTCTACTTTTAAGACTAGGCTTAAAACTTTCCTTTTTGAAAAAGCTTCTAGTTAGAGTAGCTTAGGTTACCCTGAGCTACCTCTGTGGTTATGCTGCGGCTGCTGGAGGACATCAGGGTCTATTTTTCTCACTATGCTTTATCCTACTATTCTCCAATTTGCATTGTTGTTAATTCAACTTTTCACTTTTTGTTCTCTGTCATTTTTTTCGTCATAGTGGGTACACCTGGTCTGGCGTTTTGTTAGCTGTGACATCATTCAGGGGAGGCAGATGATCCGCTATTACCATATAATATTAAAGGATTTCTGGATCAGTGTGTGCTTCTGTGCTTTCTGTGTCTTTGCTCTGTCTTCTGTAACCCCCAGTCGGTCAAGGCAGATGACTGTTCACACTGAGCCTGGTTCTGCTGGAGGTTTTTCTCCCTGTTAAATGGGAGTTTTCCTCTCCACTGTCACTTCATGCTTGCTCAGTATGAGGGACTGCTGCCATGCCACCAACAATACATAGAATGCTTGAAGTGTGAAAGAATTCATGTTAACACCAATGGAGAAGAAAATTGTCACTTTTCTTATCACCACAATGAAATCCTTAATGTTGCTCCATCAAGTTACAATTGGCCCGTTTCAATTTAAAGTCTCAGGCTTTGGTTTTCCTGAGCAAACCAATGGCTAGGGCTTTTGGGTTTTCATTTGTTAGGGGCCATTTTTCAAAAAGAGCCCCAATGAAGACGTTGTGAGGAAAAATTGCAGTACCACTCCTGTCCTGCCGCTGGTGGTAAGAAGACATCGGTCAAACAGACAAATGCAGAGAAATTGTATCCATATCCTGTCACTCATCTCAACTACAGAGA
Source organism: Fundulus heteroclitus (assembly GCF_011125445.2). NCBI lineage: Eukaryota > Metazoa > Chordata > Actinopteri > Cyprinodontiformes > Fundulidae > Fundulus > Fundulus heteroclitus. Next base: position 3,738,792 of record NC_046374.1, on the reverse strand, counting down.
AACAGGAGGACAGCACGCAACTGATGACCTTATATCTCCTTAGACCCTTTTACACCACCCCCAACCCTATTTCTCACTGCCAGGCTCCACTCTGCCCTACTCCTGTTGGCATAACTAAATAAAAATAAAGCAGAGCTTATTTCTGCCTGGGCACCGTGGGGACAGCAGTTGTGATGGTAGTGTGACAGAAGTGGAGGGAAGACGAGACTATCGCTTTTCTTATCAACACAATGAAACCCTAGATGTTCTTCCATCAAGTCACATTGTACCCTGAGGTCATGCTTCTCACAGAACCATTGGACTGGGGACTACTGCAAACTGTTGCCCACCTTTTCCATTTCCTAAAGTGTTTTTTAAGAGCATGCAGTAGACCAACGATTATATAAAAGTGCTTCAGAATACCAAGACCAAAACCTTTGTGAGATTGACCAGGTCAAATAATGAAACTAGTTAAGTAATGTTATTAATGAGTTACTGGAAGCTTTGGTAAAGTACATTTTGTATGAACCATATTTCACTTGTAAGTAATTTAACTGACCATTATAAACCTCCACAGTTTTCATTCTAACCTTCATGAAATCATCCACAGTTTAGCCAATACTCACGGCAAAATGTGTCATTCCTCCAGGGTCCGATGTTAACCCCACGGTCCTGGCACTCATTGACGTAGGCCTCAATAGCTTCACATAGAATGGGTTTGGCTCCATCCAATTCACATAAGTCAAACACACAGTCCCTGAAGTAATTCTGAAGACATATAATTGATTTGCCGAGTTAGCATGCTGAATGGTGTCTGTGATCTAATGTCCAAGTCTTTCACAGAAAGCACCAGCAATCATCCAGTGTTCATTAAACACAGTTTTACAAAGTAGATATCCTCATACAATAAGTGATATTGCTTACATGGCTTTTTATAATGTGATTTTTGCTACAATATATTTATAATTAAAAAGCTCCTAGGAGTCACTACATACATTTGGGTTGACTTTGGGATGACACGCAGCGAAGGGTCCATTCTTGTCCAGCAGGATCCCGCAGTATCCAGAGCTCTCATATAGCTCCTCCTCTTCTTGATCACATCCAGGAATAGTGGTGTTAGGTTTCTTATTACACCTGTCAACACAAGTTAGGTTCATTGTTTAACATTTATTTGTCTAATTGAACTGAGTTGCATTGAAATAAATTTAATGAATTGTACTTGTTTAAACTACGTTTGATTCAATGGAATAGCACTGAAGTTAGATTTGAAAATATTTTCATTGCTCAAGTGGATGTAAAAAGCAAAAACTGTAAAGACTTAGATTGTCCTACTGAATGGGTAAAGCTTCTGATATAAAGATATAATCAGGCTAGAAGGAACTTTAGATTTTAGAGTTTTCCCTGTTTTGTATGTATGAAGGTTTTTTGTGGTGTTGTTAGTTTTTCTCAAACTTTTGAAATGTTGACTTCATCCTCGTTCGATAAATTGTAGATGTGTGGTTGATGTCTTTGAACATCAGGGCAGAAGCTCTTGGTGATTTGATGAGGACAAGTAAAGCTGTAGAATTGACAACAGGTTTATAAACCAGCCTGTATTTCAACTGTGATGCCATTTAATACAATAAATCCTGCATGTAAGTAGTTAGACAATATTGTTGTTTTGGTGTTTTCCTTACTGGTTTCAGCTCTGTCTTTTCAAGTGAGATTTTATTTTACTTTTTTACTTTATTTGACCATGTCCAAGTAGCACCAAGGATGTGAATGTCAGGATTGCCAGGGGTTGAATTACTTTTCACAGCTCCCTGGGGATCATTCAGCGTGTTTATGTTTTGTACTTTTGGAGTTGTTTATCTTTAAATTATTTTGTCTGTCATTAGTTTAGTGTTCTGTTTAGTGTTTACAGTGTATTGTTGTGTCTGTTAGATTCGGTTCCTATTTTAGTTAGCTTGTATTCCCTGTAATTTCAGTGGGTCTGTTACATCTTTATTTTCTGAATGCTCCTCTTTAGTTAGTTCCTCCATCAATCTACCCAGTTCTGGTCATCTTTGCTGTGTTCCTTTATCCCCATTATCCTGTAAGCCTTGTCGAGCTATTAAATATGCCACTCATTATTTGACTGCCATATTTCTTGCTCTTGTCTGTGCTTTAGTCCTTAACCGCACTACACAAACCTGACAGAGAAAGCCTCCTGAAACTGAACCGCTTATTATTTTATTTAATTACTTGTGGATTTGATTTTTACAAGAATTTCTGTTAATTTTAGAGCTATTTTATTATTGTTCAGTACTCACTCTGGATCAGTGTTCCAGCTGTGCCCGAAGTCATCTGCATTGCTTGTCAAGGTTCCATCTGGTTTACGGAAGTCATCTTTAGTATTTCCATTATAATTTCCACACAGTCCACACAATTTATCCTCATAGCTGCACAGAAAATCACACAAAATATCCTGTTAATAGTTTGGTAGAACTCTAAAACGTTGTAAGATGATTGTTGAGTTTTGCCACGATGCTTGATGATGTCCATGAATACTAAACTTGAGAACCATAAACAGTCTCTAGTTAATTTATGACATAACCTCAACTACAGTGTCTTCTAACTAAAACGAGCCATGTGTTGTCATCACTCACTCCTTGATCACTTTAATGTCCATGAAGTGGTTTCCATCATAGCGAACAGTTAAGCCAAAGTTTGTGGACAAGGTGTAATGTTTTCCTGACTTGAAGACAGAAATGCCAGGGGCTGGATTCACTGGAAGATTAACATTGGTCCCATTCACCTGTATAGAAAAAACAGGTGAGCAAAACACTAATAAAGAAGATTCAAAGCATAAAATATTGTCACAAAGACATTACTTTTAAAATTACTAAATTACCTCAGTTTTAGTCAATGAAAGCATTAACAAAAAAATCTATTTGGTAATGAGAGAAATGTTAAATTAGATTAAATGTCAAAGTATTTTACAGATGTTCTGTGAAGCTGTGATGAGGAAGCTGATTAACAACCACGTTGATTCTTATTTCTCCCAGGTGTAACATACACAAAATGGGGATGCCTCTTTAACAATACGTTAGGGCAGCTAGGTAGTCAACCTAGCCAATGGGAAGTTTAGTTTCCAGTGTGTATTTGCCAATCAGAATGCAGACTACCGCTGTAGGTCCCGCCCTTACCCGTGTCTGCAGCAATGTTGTGTGCGTTGGAGAGATCGGACACGAGGATGAGAATGCTGAGCTGTGCAGCGTGAGAGTCTGTGTTAAAACGGATATAGTACTGGATACGAAGTTGAAACGAATCCTTTTGCGATTAGAATTACTGGTTATCATCCAAGTTTTAAGCCTGGAATAGTGGAGGTGAGTTAAAAGACTAAACTTCAATTTTTCTGCAGAGCATTAGAGCTACCTCGTTAGCGCTTTCATGTAAGTTCATCTCGTTCTCCGTTCAGCTGAAGTGCCCCACCTGTCCGGACTGAGACCCAAACGTGTTGCATTGAGATCGGTGAGCATACTCTGTGCCTTTCATTTAGGTTTTTTGTCTGTTTATCACATTGTTGTTGAAAAATAGCCTTTATTTCAGATGTAAACTTTTACTGAGTTTGGGTAAAATGTAATATTTTCTTATTGTTCTTGAAAAAAGAACTTACAATTAGAAGAAAAAGTGAATTGTTAATGCAGTGAAATACTAAATTTAGGTAAAGAATTGTTTATTGCAAATTTGAGTAACTTAATAACAAATTGATGTCAGAGATGATGTCTATAGAAGCATGATTTAAGGATTAAAGTTAGAACAGCCTAATAAAAATCCTATTATTGTGCTGGTCCTGTCTGTTGACAGGTCAGGTTTTTTTGTTATGCTGGATTGTTCCTGAGGCAGAGTCCTCCTGTGACTGATGGCGAGCCTTCCCACCTGGACTTAGAGAAAGAACTGACTTCCTTCTTTTCCATTTGGAGTTCTGCTGCACCCTGCGGTGTGGTAGGCCTGTATCCCTCACATATTCACGCACAGCTGGTTATGCACGAGACTACTGGCTGACTTTTTTAATTGTTATTGTTTCATTCTGGGACTTTGGACACAAGTTTTATTTTGGACGTTATCACAAACTGCTGTGTAGGACATTCTCCTCATGTGAATGATGTTAAATCAAACCTGAATAGGAACTGAATTTAAACAATTTGTGAATTATTACAATTTAAAATTCAGATTACCAGGGTGCACCCAAAATAGCCAGGGCAGTCAAAAGTAGCCGGTCAACGGCGGCAAATTGCCGTCTATAGCAGCTCTTACCGCCGCCTACATTTCCCCGATTATACATCTCAAAAATCACCTTTGCATCTGTCTCCACGGAGAGCAACATTAACGAGTGATTGGGTTCTTTGTTCCAACCGAGATGCTACTTTTCCGATCAAAACACAGACTGGTGTTATGCTGAAAAGTGCATCCCTGCCGAGATATGCATCCCTTGTCGCGGGAGCGCGCCTCGCTCTGTACAAGTGAATATCGGCGAAGAAAACGGATTAAAATGTGACCAACGCAGTTACTTGTTCTTAAATTAATGATATCAAAATGTTTTATTAAACCTCTTGTGGAAAAAAAACTATTATTTGGCAAATTCGTTTACAAAATCACGGGTGTTATCCATCCATCCATTTTCTGATCCTTTTAATCCCTCATGGGGTCGCTGGGGTTGCTGGTGCCTATCTCCTGCGTTCACCGGGTGAGAGGCGGGGTACACCCTGGACAGGTCGCCAGTCTGTCGCAGGGCTGCGGGGGTTATGAACAACATTAAATCCAAAGTTTTTATCTGAGGTACGGCTGATTTATTTGTTGTGGTCTCTTGTCATTCACACACAACAATAAACCGTGAGAGCCGATGTGAGTTTTGAAACTGCAAAGCTTTGTCTTAAGCGGAAGATCAAACATGCATCTACACAGCACAACATTTATAGACCAGTGTGATGCCTTTGCAAGCGTCAGAAAGCTATGGTGCATTCAGGAGCATGGGACATTTCAAACCTACAAGGAAGAGGCATAAAACGGAATAGAACTTAACTCGTACAGTAATGTATTTATCCACAAACAGCGTGGGCTTTCTTACAATACTGAATGCTCTCTAATTGTATTTCTAATATTTTTTGATTATGCACATCTGTTAGCTTTTTATTCTGAAAAATCAATAATATTACATATAATATATTACAGCAGCAAATTATCAAAGTTTTTCAGGGGATGCATTTTGTGTTCGTCTCTAGAATCCCCGCCAATGATATATCGTGTGTGATGAGCGCAAGAGAAATTAAACTGAGATAAGAGATTTTGAAAGAGCGATTTGACTGAAATAAATTCAACATGTAAATTCAATTTCAAATTCCAACCCTGTATTGTTATCATAAAAATTGGACTTTGTTCGTGAAGAAATGTTACGATCGTTTTTAGAACAGAACTGTGAATAATAATAGGATGAATAGACCTCACCTAATCTGATCTGTTTTTTGTGGTGCTAGTAATTCTAATTAAACTAATTTTATGCAAATGGGGATTGCCTTACCTTGTTAAAACATGATAACATCATGTGAAAAAATGTTTTAAGAATAATAATAAAAAACAAAGGTTGTTTTTGAACAATTGATCATTCACATTTTTTGCCTTTTTATTCAATTTGAAACATGCACTCTGACTCTATTTTTCAAAATTCTCCCCTCCGGGGCTCGGGCACTGGCTTAAGTGCACCCTCCTACCTGAAAGTGTGTGGCCTGCTACTGTAAAAAAGTTTGACTGCCCTGAATAGCTAAAACTGAGAATTAGCATTTGGCCAAGTATTCCTATTATTTTATGTATTTTATTATGTGGAATTTATTTTCATAATTGTGTCTTGTACAACTGTTTGTCAATTTTATGGTTTATGTCACTAAAGCCAGTCATTCTTTAAATTCATCCAACTGCCTTTGTTGTCATTTAAACACCCCCACTGTGCTCTGATAGCCAAACCTATTGGCCCATTTATCTAAAATACATGGGACTCTTCTCTACTGTGTTACACAACCATTCCATACCTGCACAGTGCCACCTTTGATAATGGAGATCTTCATCATGAACACATATACATGTACAGCCTTGACATAGGAAATGGTGGGTCTGTTATATCTGTTTTCATTGTCTGCATGGACCTCAAAGTATGGCAGACTAGTGTCATTGCAGGGTGCAGACATCAGATAGCTGCAGTTGCCCATGAAGTTGTATTTGTGTTTGTCGAAGGATGTGTAGTGAGGATCTCCAGATGCTATGCATGTTGATGTACCTAAGCAAAAGAAATTGACAAACTACACTTCACAAGAATCTTAGAAGTGATTTATACAACATAAATAGTTTTGTGCACAGAAATTACTTTTATGTAATAGAGAGCTACGCAATTGTTTAAAATGTTAAAATCTGAGGCTCACTGAGGCATTCTTACCTTTAGGATAGCAGCTAGAAACACCATTAACCTCTCGACACTCTTCAGTTGGATCACAGGAGTTATCAACACATTGAAAAGTGTAGTTCCCCAAACAGCGGCACAGCTTTGTGCATCCATCTCCTGATACGATCTCACCAGGCTGTAAAATATGAAACAAGGGATCAGTAACTGGACTCGTCTGCAAGACTCCTGTGCTAACTTGCTCTTTATTCTAACATCACTATCTATACTTTTCTTTCCAACAGAAATGCATCTACATAAAAATGCCATCTGACCTCATAATAGTTATTGTCATCATCCAGACAGCCACATTTATCTAGTGGAACACACCGCCGTCCCTTGAAGACAAATCCAGGTTTACAGAAACAACCACTGATACAGGACCCAGAACAGTTGGTGGAAGGTTCCATGCATGTTGGAATACAAGCTGGACCACAGTCTATATACTCTGCATTAGGTGGACAGGGATCTGTTTACATAATAAAAAGAAGAAAACAGCAGATGAAAACATTTATAATGGGACTCTAAATATGTGAAATGATTTACATTAAAAAATTCATAACTGCAAAATAAGAATCCTACCAGGAGTAGGTGGTTTAGGAGTCGTTGGCCCATGAGTTGGAGGTGTAGGAGTCGTTGGTTCATGAGTTGGTGGTTTAGGTGTCGTTGGACCATGAGTTGGTGGTTTAGGAGTCGTTGATCCATTAGTTGGAGGTTTAGAAGTCGTTGGCTCATGAGTTAGTGGTTTGGGAGTCGTTGGCCCGTGAGTTGGAGGTTTAGGAGTTGTTGGTCCATGAGTTGGTGGTGTGGGAGTCGTCGGTCCATGAGTTGGTGGTGTGGGAGTCGTTGGTCCATGAGTTGGTGGTTCAGGGGTTGTTGACTGAGCTATAAATGAAGGATATAAAGTATTTTTTCAAAAACTTAATTGCTGGGTTTTTTGTTCCAGAAGACATATACCCCTGATCAATTACTTACCAGTGCAGGTCTTAATACACACAGCATCAACCGCAATGTCTGTCTCAGGAGTTTCACCATAGATGCCGACAATTGCGAACTGAGAAGAGATCAAAAATACAAATGGTTCACCTTTTTCTTCTCCTCTCCCTCCCGTATCTTCCCTGCTTGTACTCTGTCTTATGTTGCTTTGTAAATCTGTCGGAGCCTCTTTCTGCAAATCATCCGAGTTGCAAACCTCGGTTCTGGTTAGCTGGTCACTCAAGGCAATGGATCAAATTTTCTCAATGAGCAAGCACAGTATCGCTGGCAGGTTGTGATCTGATCTCACTGGCTGGATTGAATAGATCTTGGAAAGCTCGGCTTCAGCGGATAGACCACAAATTTGTCTGTTTGGATTTACCATCGAAATGTACTAGAAAGACTTTAAGGCAGACGGAAAATTCCCACAGTCACACTGCGGCAAAACAATTTGTTTCTATCTGAACTGGCTTGCCCGATGCTGGCCTTGAAGGCTGGTAATCTCAAATTCTGATGGATGTTATGTAAACGAGACGCTCAGCCCACGCTACCCGCCCTGAACTGGCTGATAAACACACCATCACTTAATGACTATGGGTGGAGTGGGGCTACCGGACAGTCATGGACTTATACTGACACACACATGGCCATAAATACAGTCCCCTCTGACTCTGCTGTGCACACAATTGTTTTAACTCCCTAGGGCAAGAACCCTAGGTTGAATGTAGGGGTGGGCGATATGAAGAAAATCTAATATCCCAATATCTTTGGGCTATATCACGATACACAATATTTATCGCGATATGTTCAAATAACCTTGAATAACAAATGTTTTTAGCCAAATAGTGCCTAAAGTTGCATTGGTATATCTCATATTAACATGTCAATATTTTTGCAGATCCACTGTGTTAGGTGTACTGTCCTGAAAATGTAACCCCCTTCCCGGAGGAACATGCACCTCATTAGTGCCAATATAAACCAGCATTTTTTTTTTTTTAAAGCTAGCAGACTGCTATAATTATAGATTATACAAATACCAGAACAGATTAGCTCTGGAAATTTACCTGAGCATCAGCTGTTCCCTTGAGGGGGACCTTTGCAGGCTTCCAGCCCTTACCCTTATTCCCCTTTACACTAAAGAGAGCAGGTCCAAGGCTTCCGTCTGCTGAAGAGTAAACATAAAAATCAAATATAAAATTAGTTAAGCTGTCATTGTAACATTTATGACGATAACATTAATCTATAACTTTACCTGTGATAGTGTGGACACTGAGCTCCATAGTGTTGCTGGTACCATATAGGTAGTAATGGAAGCTGAGTTCCAAACATCCAGAAGATGATGGTATTACAGGACTTCTGATCTGAGAACTCTCTCCAGGGATAGCATCAAAGGAATCGAGCAACATATACATTCCAACTGTAAACAATTGCCAAAATGTACATTAATTTCTTTGGAATGTTTATTTGATTTTATCCATCCATTTTCTAACCCGCTAACCCCCGCCCCGGGGGTTGCTGATATGTATGTGTGCGTGTGTGTGTGTGTGTGTGTGTGTGTGTAATTTTATAAATCCAACTTATAAAGGGTCTTAAAATCAAACACAGTTTTTCTTACATCCAGGTGTAGAGAAGTCATCCTCAGGTCCAGTGCCCTCTGTTTCTGTTGAGCCAGTCCACTGAGTAAAACCGAACACTGCAGGATTCTCATTGTGAACTGTCCACCCACACAGATCATCAATAGTGTCAAAATCGCAACCAGATTCACAAGCTGTAGAGACAAACAAGCTGATTATATAAACAGAACAGTGTGTATATTCATATACTTACAGCTGAGCGGGAACATTTACGACCTTTTTTGGTCCTCACCTTTCTCTGGGCTAGGATTAGGTTTAGCACTATATTGTCAAATAGGTGTAGGTTAGGGTTAGGTATATACTAGTAAAGGTTAGGGTTATGGATAATGTGTTGATTAGGTGTAGGTTAAGGGGAGGGGTGACTTTGTACAGGCAAACGTTGGGGATATGGTATGCAGTAGGAGTTAGCACCGATCAGGGTTATATGATTATAATGATTAGAAGTAGAGACAATGCTCTGATAAAGAGTGAAATACAAAGATGTGTCTAAACTCACCAGGACATTCTCCATCAGTAATGACTATATTGTCCAAAGCTGAGTCACAGGATGAAGAGAAGCCCCTTTCTGCCTCAAATACAATCTGTGCACAGAAAGAAAAGGACAATAATTACACTTAATAGCATGAAGAAGTAAGTTTGCTTATTTACATGGCAGCTTTGAAGGCGACCATGTAAACCATGCCTATTTACCTGTTAAATCCAGAATAAAATTAAAAATTCTCCTACTCACGTATAAAGCCCTTAATAATCAAGTTCTATCATATATCAGAGATCTGATTACCCATATGTTCGTAAAAGAGCACTTCGCTCTCAGACTGCAAGTCTACTGGTGGTTCCTAAAGTCTCTAAATGTAGAATGGAAGGCAGATCTTTTAGTTATCAGGCTCTTCTCCTGTGGAACTACCAGTTTTGGTCCGTAAGGCAGACACTCTTGTCTACTTTTAATACTAGGCTTAAAACTTCCCTTTTTGACAAAGCTTATAGTTAGAGTGGCTTAGGTTACCCTGAGCTACCTCTGTAGTTATGCTGCTATAGGCTTAGGTTGCTGGAGGTCATCAGGGTCTTTTTTTTTTTTCTCACTCTGCCGAGTTCTACTGTTCTCCAATTTGCATTGTTTATTTAGATTTTTAACTTTTTGTTCTGTTTTTTTCTCTTCATACATAGTAGGTACACCTACTAGTAGGTCCAGCGTTCTATTAGCTGTGACATTATCCAGGGGAGGCAGATGATCTGCTATTGCCATATAACATAGAAAGAATTCCTGGATCAATGTGTGCTTCTGTGCTTTTTGTGTCTCTGCTCTGTCTTCTCTAACCCCCAGTCGGTCAAGGCAAATGATCGTTCATACTGAGCCTGGTTCTGTTTGAGGTTTTCCTCCCTGTTAAAGGGGTGATTTCCTCTCCACTGTCACTTCATGCATGCTCAGTATGAGGGATTGCTGCAAAGCCGTCGACAATGCAGGTGACTGTCCACTGTGGCTCTACGCCATGAGTCACCAACCAAGTGTCACTTGTCATCACACTTCTCTTTAGAGGAAAGAAGTGGAAAAATATTAAAATTACTTCCAAATGAAGTAAGTATATATATATATATATATATATATATATATATATATATATATATATATATATATATATATATATATATATATATATATATATATATATATATACACACACAAGAACAAAACATAGTGACTGAACACTCTTCTATAATTGGGTCTTTGCTTAAACTGTGATAAGCCAACATGCATACAGTTCCACTCAATAAAGTGTAGTTGGCCTTGAAGACCTCACAGGGGGGAATATTATACACTGCTAAAAAAAAATAAAGGGAACACCAAAATAACACATCCTAGATCTGAAGGAACGAAATATTATAATAATATGAAAATCCTGTATGACCTCCCTACAACGTCGGGGCAGTCTGTTGATGAAGTGGCGGATGGTCTCCTGAGGGATCTCCTCCCAAACCTAATGCATCTGCCAACTCCTGGACTGTCTGTGGTATAACATGGTGTTGGTGGCTGGAGCGACACATGATGTTCCAGATGTGCTCAATTGGATTCAGGTCTGGGGCAGCAGGGCCAGTCCATAGCATAAATGCCTTTGTCTTGCAGGAACTGCTGACACACTCCAGCCACATGAAGTCTGGCATTGTCTTGCATTAGGAGGAACCTTGGGCCAACCATTTCAGCATATGGTCTCACAATGGGTCTGAGGATGTCATCTCTGTACCTAATGGCAGTCAGACAAGTACATGGAGGGCTGTGCAGCACCTCAAAGAAATGCCACCCCACATCATTATTGACCCACTGCCAAACTGATCATGCTGGAGGATGTTGCAGGCAGCAGAACACTCTCCGTGGTCTCTCCAGACTCTCACATGTGCACAGTGTGAACCTGCTTTCATCTGTAAAGAGCACATCGCGCCAGTGGTGATTTTGCCAGTCTTGGTGTTCTCTGGCAAATGCCAAACGTCCTGCATGGTGTCTGGCTTTAAGCATAACCCCCACCTGTGGACGTCGGGCCACATTTGTGACTTGCTGGAGGTTATTTTGCAGGGCTCTGGCAGTGCTCCTCCTGTTCCTCCTTGTACAAAGGTGGAGGTAGCGGTCCTGCTGCAGGGTTATTGTCCTCCTATGGCCTCCACATCTCTGGCCTGTCTCCTGGTAGCACCTCCATGCTCTGGACACTATGCTGACAGACACGGCAAAGCTCCTTTCCACAGATGGCATTGACGTGCCATCCTAGATGAGCTGCACTGCTTGAGCCCCTTGTGTGGGTTGTAGACTCTTGTCTCATGCTACCACTAGAGTGAAGCACCACCAGCATTCAAAATGACAGAAACATCAGCCACAAAGCAGAGGAACTGAGAAGTGGTCTGTGGTCACTACCTGCAGAACCACTCCTTTATTAGGGGTGTCTTGCTAATTGACTCTAGTTTTCACCTGTTGTCTGTTCCATTTGCACAACAGCAAGTGAAATTCATTGTCAATCAGTGTTGCTTCTTAAGTGGACAATTTGATTTCACAGAAGTGGGATTGATTTGGAGTTACATTGTGTTAAGTGTTCCCTTTTTTTAGCAGTATGTATTCTAAGTCAATACCTTTTCCATAATAATCTGTATTGCATTCCTTCCTTATTAAGTGTTATACATCCCCCTCATTTCTCTCTGCTATATCTCTCCGTAGGCTAACATAACCTTAAACATAACAAAATCGAGTAAGGGTCTCAGCCGAGTTACTTGAACATAATAATTTCTGATTTCTTGTTAATTTTTAGTAAATTGTTTAAACTCCTGTCCACATGCTATAAGACTTGCATTCCATTTTTAAATAATCAGTCAGTCCTTTCACTTGGTTAACTCAGCTTTCCATATTCTACAAGTTCTTTAGTGACATGTTCCCATGAGAGATCTTTCATTCCCAAGAATTTCTCTGGTCATCTTATCCTTATTTTTTTAATTTTCTGTCTAATGTTTAACCTGATCAGTGCAATTGCTCACATGGGGAAAAACAAAACCAGCTTGTTCATTGTTAGTTCTGTATCAGTTCTTTCTCACTGGCTCCTCTCAAGTGTTGGTTACTGATAAGTCTCCCCAGCAACTTCCATCAGTTCATTCTGGGGGGTCCCAAGGTGTTCCCTGGCCATATATTAAAATAAAATACTAACCCTTTATTTTCCCCCTGAATTTAATTTTCCATGTATTTCTATTAAAACAGCATAAGTAACTCTGGTAGCACTCACAGTGAGACTCTGACTGCTTGGCTTGAGCACAGTCACGGCACCTTCCAACCAGGATGGACTCTGAAAACCTGTTTTTTTCCAGACCTCCTCCTCAGTGCTGGATGTTTTTGACAAAACCCGCAAGACATTTTGACTGTCGGACCCATACATGTAGTACCGAAACTGAACACAGCTCTTAGATGCTGGTGAGAAGATGGCAGGGCTCAGCAGACGGGCTTTTTGTCCATTAGACACATTGTCACACTCATGATATATATAGTAGCCACCTGAAACCAGAAGCACAAAAAGAAATTTGTAGACTCATGAAGGTTTATTGTATAGAATCCTAAATTAACACAGTTGTTAAACTTTACAAAACTAAAACAGAATACTTATACTGACTTCCATCAGGGTAGTCTCCGCTGGGGCCAGTACCGGTTGTTGGAGTTGGACCCTTATGTCGGGTCCAGTCACTGTTATCTGAGGTGTCCTGGGTGAAGCTGCAGAATGGGTGGCTGTCCTGATTAAAGTCACAGGAAGTGAGCACAACTGTTGGAGAGACACATGAAAAGGGGATACACATGTGGATGAATTAAATTTCAGTTGCAACCCAAACAATTTGTGTTTAAGTGATGTTACTACTGCAGGTCGTCTCTGTCTAGAAGCTCTTGTTTAGCAATGGAACTCTCTCTCTCTATCAGCTCAGCGAGAACATTGTTCACTCATTTTACTTGTAAAGTGAGGACTTGGATGTAAAGGCTCAGGGTTAGATTTAGCAGTAAAGGATCAATTATGTTTAGGTTAGGCTTAGGTATATATATACTGCTAAATGACACCCTCACCTCCAAAAGGTCAGGGTAAGGCCATAGAAAGGCTTGAAAATTAATGGATGTCCAGTGTTTCCCGCAGGAATTTGATTAGGCGAGGCGTAAGTTTGGGGGGGGGGGGGGGGGGGGTGGTGCGACGACAGTCTTTCCGCGGACCGACTCGCGGAGCGGGGGGGGGGGGGTGGACGACAAGTTTTACGCGGCCCGACTCGCGCGGGGGGGGGGGGGGGGGATACGACACGTTTTCTTTCCGCGGACCGACTCGCGGAGCGGGGGGTATCCATGTGTTTTTTCCCTGCCATTCACGCACGCGCGTGTTAACGTCACACTTTTTTTTTTTTTTTTTTTTTTTGGGAACGTTGGCGTGGCGGGGGCGTGAGTTTGGCGAGGCGGCCGCCACGCCAAGATAGCGCTGCGGGAAACCCTGATGTCAATGGAGAGGAGAAGAGATGGTAAAGTATTGCAGTCAATGATTTTGGGGGATGTTACTGAAGTAGAAATTATGTCTATTGTTTCTATATTAAAGAATAAGGCTTCCATTGACTGTGATGGGATAGACATGGTTTTATATATATATATATATATATATATATATATATATATATATATATATATATATATATATATATATATATATATATATATATATATATTAGTGATGGGTCGATGAGGCGTCATGAAACGTTTCAACACATTGCAACTCTGTGCCGATACTGTGTCACTGAATACTGACACCTGCTGGACCTTAAAAATCCCTACAGCCAACCTGGTTGACGGAGTTAACTGACACTGATTTGATGACCAAGTATACACAATACAATTTAAATCATTGTATGTTGCATTGTATTATTTTATATTTTCATTTGAATTAAACATATATTTGATTTTTTTTTAGATGCAGTCAATAAATAATGTGAAGGAGGATGCTTGTGGACTGGCTTTTTTTTTATTTTTTTACAAATGGTTGATCGGGCGCTGTGTTTAGTTACCTGACTGATATCATCTGTTCTGAAATCGGACTTGCTGAGTATGACAAAGGGAGGAAAAACTACTCAGAGTAGCAACTTTCTACTCAGTGTAGATCAGCCGTTTTTTTCTGAAACGACGCTCAGAACAAAGACGCACAGCGCAACCCGCCCAACCAAAAAAGCGTTGCAGAACCCATCCATCAGTGGTGCGCTCCGATCAGCACCTGGCGCTCACAGAGCGAGACTGTGGTACAACACCATCACACCAGAGTTGCAAAATAGTTAAAAATTAACCATTATTAACTGTTATTTTGTTTACAGTTCAGCTTGGATTTTCTTTACTGCGCAGCATAGCTCTGCTGTGCGCGCTGCTGTGCGCGAATGCACACGCGTGCAGCTTAGAGGGAACAGAAACAGTTTGGCGCGTCAGTCAGTTCGAAACAGATGCTGTATTGGTCACGTGACCGAAACAGTTCCTGTATCGGTCACGTGACTTTTCCGTAGCAATACACACATCGACACGGGTTTCGCTCTATGAGACCGACACATGCGCCGACGCATCGGTGTTGCCGGACCCATCACTAATATATATATATATATATATATATATATATATATATATATATATATATATATATATATATATATATATATATATATGATTGTATTATTAAACCCCTGTGTTATATTTATCCCTTTTCTTTTAGAAATGGGATATTTCCTGACGCAATGAAGAAAGCAAAAGTTTGTCCACTATTTAAAGCAGGACATAAGCAAAGCTTCAATAATTATAGACCGGTTTCCTTACTTTCACAGTTCTCAAAAGTACTTGAAAAGGTTTCTGTTCATAAGTTAGTTTTTTAGAAAAGTATCACCTGCTAAGTGAAAGCCAGTATGGCTTTAGGCAACAATGGTCCACAGTGACAGATGACAAGAAATTTATAATAGGGGTGTTTATTGATTTGAGAAAGGAAACTTTGGATCATGATATTTTAACCTCTAAATTAAGTTTGTATGGCAAGAGAGGAATAGTATTAAATTGGTTGAGAAGTTATCTTCACAATAGTAAACAATATGTACAGTTAACAGATGTCAAATCGAACTGATGGAAATTAAAATGTGGGGTCCCACAGGGTAAGGTTTTGGGGCCTAAACTTTTTTTTTATTACAGTTTGTTTTATTTGCGGATGACACTAATTTATTCAGTTCTGAAAATAATGTATGGGAACTTGTACAATGCATTGAATATGAAATGACAAAGTTAAAGAAATGGTTTGATGTAAAATAGGTTATCATTGAATTTAAAAAAGACTAAATTTATTATTTTTGGAAGTTGGAAAATAGAAGGTGTTACATTATCTGTAGATGGAGTTGACATTAAGAGAGTTTTTGAGTTTAGCTTTCTTGGTGTAATTATTGATGAAAAGTTATCATGGAAACCTCACATAGCACATATCAATCGAAAATTTCCCAAAACATTTTTAAATAGTTATAAATATAGTGAAAGATGTGTTAAATTATGAAACAATGAAAATATTGTACAGTTCACTCATTGTGCCATATTTAACTACTGCGTAAAAGTCTTGGGGGACACATAAGTAAAATATTAAATCTTTCTATTACAGAACTGTAAGAATCATACACAAAGTTTGTTATCAAGAACACACCCGTAAATTACTTTTTAAATATAGAATATTAAAGCTTGAAGATTTGGTGTTTCGAACACTATTATGTTTAAAGCAAGATGTAGAAATTTACCAGAAAAAATGCAACACCTTTTCCATTTAGAAAATAAGTTTAGTAGGAGAACATAATTTCAAACACCGGTTTGCACGTACAACACTTAAACAGATGTGTTCTTTAATTACTGGGGTAAAACTGGAATTCACTTCATGAAGATCTCAAAAGTTGTAACAATATTTGTAATTTTTAAGTATATGTGTACACCCAGTATATTTAGCCCCTATTAATATGTACACATTCATCTTAGCTTTTTCTGTATATGTATTGGGTTTATATATACAGTGAGAAAAATGAGTATTTAAACACCCTGCGACTTTGGAAGTTCTCCCACTTAGAAATCATGGAAGGGTCTGAAATTTTAATTTTAGGTCCATGTCCACTGTGTGACACAGTCTAAAAAAAATCTGGAAATCACAATGTATGATTTATTTTTTTTTTAAATAATTTATTTGTGTGTTACTGCTGCACATGGACCGCGGAAGCATTTCAAATTGGTCGGGCCCATCAGTCCGGTGCGCATGCGCGAAAAACCCGGATGAAAGTGAACTACCCATTTATTTAACTTTTTTTTCTGACGTTCCAGCACACACGCCCCGTATTTATTTCCACTTACAATCATTATATTACAGCTAACACAATATTTACAGAATAAAAATACTTTAAAAAGAAAAGTCAAACTCACCCCTGCTCTAAATATTCCCGAAAAATTGTCTCCGTCTGTCATTATGCTGGATGAAGTCCTATCCTCAAAGCATCTACTATGGTCAAAAGATCCCTGTGTGTGTGTGTGGGCGCACATCAAGCTATTTAGTCTTTTCTGGGTCATTGTTGATCTCAGATAGGTCTTGATACGACGTAGGGACGAGAAACACCTCTCAGCACTTGCAGTGGACACAGCCTTAAAGCTAGCTAAGCTAACGAAGCAAACGAAGTAGCGGTCATTTTGTTTACATCACATGACACAATCAGCCAATAGGGTAGTTCACGCGTGACGTCAGCGCTACGTCCAGGTCCGGTGTTGTGCGCACGGCACACCACAAATTAATAAAACAGGGTCTTCTTATGCTATTTTTAAGTCTTTCACTTCACTTCTGATAGATTTCTCGTTAGAAAAAAAAAAAAAAAAAAAAAAAAAAAAAACTTAAGTCAAGGTTGTAAAATTTACTTTAATCGGTAGCTGTTTCCAAATTTATAAAATACACACCACAAAGTAATAAAGCAGGCTCTTCCTACGCTGATTTTTAGAAGAAGTGGCGATTTAACCCAGCGGACTTGCTAGTCCTTCAATCAATAATGCAAATGTGCATCACGTGATTTTTTACTGTTTAGAAAATGTTTAAAGACCTTGTTTTATTAATTTGTGGTGTGTATTTTATAATTTTGGAAACAGCTACCGAGTAAAGTGAATTTTAAAACCTTGACTTGAGTTTTTTTAATTTTTGGTTTTAACCGAGAAATCTATCAGAAGTGACGTGACAGTGTTCAGCCCAGCCTCCCTCGCTGCAATGCGTGCTCCCGACACAGGGGAAACAGATTTCCATGGGGGAACAGAATTGAACAGTACTGTTCTCGTCTACTACATGACAAAACGGGTGATTTAGAGCGTACTTATAGTTAGTTTATTTTTGGAATCTAAACAATGCCTACGACTTGTTGTGCTCCCGGTTGCACACAGAGGCATTCCAAATCGTCGGATGTACGCTTCTGTCGTTTACCGAAGGAGGAAGGACGAAGAAAGAAATGGATATTTTCAATGAAAAGAGCGCAGGCAGACACTCCCTATGGACTGGGGGAGCCATCATAGTACGACAGAATTTGCAGTCTACACTTCATCTCCGGTAAATACAACTTAATTCTGCTCTAGTCATTGTTCTACTTAAATAGCGGCGGAGGGGAGGTGGCGATCGCTACACGGGCCGGAGAAGCGGTAGCAGCAGCAACAGCAGCAGCAACTTCTGCGGCTGTCTGGAGCAGTTTCTCTGTTTGCGTCCGCCATTGTGTTCGCCTTTTGCCTACCAGTCGCGCATGCGCGAAAAACCCGGATGAAAACAATAGCAGTGAACTACCCTATACATTTTTAGATGGGATGATTTATCGCTTTCTCATTGGAGAATGATGCTGCTGCCATAGACTATTGTGCATTTGAAAAAATAGCTATTGAATAATTTAATTCTATTTATATATATTATTTTACATGTTTGATCATTAAAAGTAGGTGGGGCCGCGGCCCTACCGGCCCTACCGGTTCCGCGGTCCTTGCTGCTGCAGATACGTATTTGAAAGGAGAAGTCCGGTCAAAATCAGAATTCAAACTGCTGAAAGTATTTTAAATATAAAACTACTACATACTGTGCAAAAAATTATACGTTTTTTTAATTATGAATAATTTTTATTCAATCATGTTTATGTGGAGGAATCCATCTTGGTCAAGAATAGTACTGTCACCTCCCATTTTTTGATGTCACTCGGCGGACCCGCAGTTGAGCAAGTTTCAACGCTCTGTTTGTCACGGCGCACTATTTTCCAACATGGCGACGACTGGTGTTCTGTACGAAGCAGAGAGTGATGAAGTATTTAGTGACAGTGATGAGAGTTCCGTGGAGCTATCATCATCTGATAGCGATATGGATTTTTTTAGAAGAGTTTCTTGACAGAAACCGGACTTTTGACGGAATCCAGCCGTACCTATTTCCAGTGCAAACTCAGTCGGGTCCTACGGTATATATGTATACACGTGTGTGTGTGCGTGTGTGTGTGCGTGTGTGTGTGTGTGCGCGCGCTCCGCCGCAGCACGGCTTTGCTGGCGCTGCAGCGGAGCGCACACAACCACACACACAGCGGAGGAGAGATCGCGTTGAAGTGACTTAAGTAAATAGGGCAGGTGGTCATTATTGTATAAATATTAAAATATAAAAGCGTTCCAGCACATGCTGGGGCGGAGGGATACCACATCACATGTGGTATCCCTCCGCCCCTCTGCTCGGTGACCATCCCCGCAAATTCTAAATAACAAATTCTAAAATAAAAAATAGCTTACCGAAAATCCTCGCTCTCATGTCATGTTCAAAACATTCTTCTTCAAAATGGTTGCTGCATATGACGTGTTTTCTCTCTGGCCAGAAGTTAGATCGGCAAATCCGTTCTCTTCATGTTGGCAATCCAGTAACGAGCCCAGTGGCTCATGAATCGGGAAGTTGAAATAAGCAATGTTTTTTCCACTTTTACCAGTTGTGTTGTAACATCCGATGGCCATGCACGTGAGCATTGTTGCTGTAACAATAGCTCTTGGGAATGTCAGTGGTGAAGTCCTCTGGAAATCCGAAAAAATTATTGATGATCGCAGCTGTGTAGAACGGCTCCTATTGACTTTGCATGGAAAGCGGAGAGAAATGCTGTCGCCGCTTCCGCTTTTCCACGCCCCAGGATGTGATGTCAAACGCCCCTTACTGCCCAAATATGGGCAGTAATGTCAGCCCCCATACACAGTGATTCAGACGACAATTTGTTTTTATTTTCTTATTGATTAAAGATAAGTTCATTAAATAACCACAAACGTATTAGTTTTAGTTATAGCTAATGATACCCTGATTTTTCCTTGTTGACCGGACTTCCCCTTTGAACACCTGTGAAAATCAATGTTAACATTTGGTACTGTAAAATTGTTTGCAATTACAAAGGTCAAACATTTACTGTAGTTTTTCACCAGGTTTGCACAAACTGCAGCTGGGATTTTGGGCCATTCCTCTACACAGAATTTCTCGAGATCAGCCAGGTGTCTGCACTGTCACTGAGAAACATGAAGTTTGAACTCCCTAAAAAGATTTTCTATAGGGTTTAGGTCTGGAGACTGGCTAGGCCACTCCAGAACCTTGATATACTTCTTACAGAGCCACTCATTGGTTATCTTGGTTGTGTCCATTAGGTCATTGTCATATTGGAAGACCCAGCCAAGACCCATCTTCAATGCTCTAACTGAGGGAAGGAGGTTGTTCTCCAAAATCTCGCAATACATGGCCCCGGTCATCCTCACCTTAATACAGCGCCATCGTTCTGTCCCATGTGCAGAAAAACACCCCTAAAGCATAATGCTTCCAACCCCATGCTTCACAGTAGGGATGGTGTTTTCGGGATGATACTCATCATTCCTTGTCCTCCAAACATGGCAAGTGGAATTAAGACCAGAAAAGTTCAATTTTGGTCTCATCTGACCACAGAACTTTCTTCCATGACTCCTCTGGATCATCCAAATGGTCATGGGCAAACATAAGACGGTCTTAAGCAGGGAAACCTTCCGTGTCATGCATGAATTTAAACTGATATCTTAGTGTAACGATCTCCTCATAACTGCTGATTCTGGATTCCTCTCCATCCTCATCCATCTCGATCTTAGTGCGGCCTTTGATACAATTTTTCACTCCATTTTCCTCAATAGATAATCCTGTCTTGGCATCTCTCACACCGCTCTTGACTGGTTCTGCTCATATCTTTCCGACCCCACTCAGTTTATTCAACTCAAATCTTTCACATCCCACTCTTCCCCTGTCACTACTGGTGTCCCTCAAGGCTCAGTTCTTGGCACCGTCCTTTTCATCACCTACTTCCTTCCCCTTGGCAATATTTTCTGCAAATTCAACAGTCATTTTTACTGTTACGCAGATGACACCCAGTTCTACTTATTCAGCAAACCCACCTCCTCACTCCCCCCTTGTCCCTTACTAACTGCTTACTTGAAATTAAAGACTGGTTCACATCAAACATCCTTAAACTAAACGGTGATAAAACCGAACTCCTCCTCATTGCCACCAAATCCACCCTATCCAAAATCAATAGTTTTACACTACCCATTGACTACTCCTTGGTCTGCTCCTCCCCTCAGGTCAAGAGTCTTGGTGTCATCCTCGACTCCTCCCTATCCTTTTAGCCACACATAAATAACATTACCCGGTTTGCATACTTCCACCTACGCAACATTAACCGCCTCCGTTCCTCCCTCACCGCTCACACTGCCTCTCTCCTTATCTTCAGCCTCATCACCTCCCATCTTGATTATTGTAACTCTCTTCTTTTTGGCCTCCCTCATAAGTCCCTCCATAAACTCCAACTACTTCATAACTCAGCAACTCGTGTCATCACCAGAACCCCCTATTTTTATCATATTTCCCCTGTCCTTCAGCAGCTCCATTGGCTCCCGGTTCAGTTCAGAATACAATTTAAAATCCTTCTGCATACTTTCAAAGCCATCCATAACCTTGCTCCTCCATATCTATCAGACCTCCTTCACATCGCCAATTCCTCCCTCTCCATCAGATCCTCCTCCTCCATCCACCTCACTGTACCCCGAGCTTGACTCGTCACCATGGGGAGGAGAGCCTTCAGCCACTCTGCTCGCCAGCTCTGGAACTCACTCCTACCTGACCTCTGCAGAATTGACTCTATCCCCCTGTTCAAAACCAGACTCAGAACCCTCTTGTTCCAGCTTGCTTATTTGTAAATACACTGTTCTTGTCCCTCTTCATAACAGAAACATAAATACATAAATATATTTTTCTGTTCCCTGTATTTGTATGCCGTTCGTCTGGTCTGTGAGCAGAGAACACTATTGTTTTTCATGTGTTTTTAAATTATTTATTATTACGGAATTAAAACGCGTTGTGCAGCCCACGCAGATTTGTAACAAATCAATTGGATCAGGTATCTAAGTTCAGAACGTGCACCCCTACTCAAACCCAGAAATTCAGACCCCTCAACAACTAGGGGACGCTAAAACAAAGGACAATGCGTTTACGCCTGTAACCACCAATCTACTGGTCCTACACTCAAAACTTTGTTTATTGGATGATTCTGCAAAATAAAGGGAATTGGCACACCCTTCGTTTCCCAGCTAGTTTTCGCGCTACATGGCTACAATGGTTAAACCTTTCTTGTTAAACTCCTCCTACATTTTTTGTGCAATCCGTGCAAAACTTTATACATAAGCGTGTCATGGACAAATAAAAAAAGTTAACGCGGCAGATATTTGAATTTTGACTTTTTTGAAAAATAACGCTAAAATAAAAGATTGTTAGCTAGCTAGCTCTAAATGTAATTGCTGATTATTCTAAAACCATAACAGATTTTAACATGTCCTTCATAACCCATACTCCAAATAAGATTTTGCACATGTGTACCGCGTTTGAGGATTGTCCATCACTAGGGGGTGCTGTGATGTCAAATCTACTACGAAAGGCCTATTTCCAAAAGTGTGAAAAAAACCTTGAAAACTTCAAAAAATTACCAAAAATGTATTTTATGGTGTAACGATCTCAGATTTTCATGATGTACTCCTTGAATAAGGTGTAACAATTCTCTCACAGTATGTATTGAGGTTTTTGAAAGTCCCACACTGAATTTTTTAAAGTTTGTGAAATGCAAAAATCTATGTATTTTCCACAAATATTTTTCAATCCCAATAAAAGTGGCCACTATTTGTAAAGCACATTCAGACTAAACTTGGACTTCAGTTTGGTAAAAATCAAGGCGATTTTGAACTATTTAAAAGACATTGAAATTCACATGTGACTATAAAGTTTAGACTATAAAGTTTATTTTTTTTCTCTGAAACGCTTTTTCCAATGGGCATTTAAAAAAACTCACACAGTTGGATAAACCACTCTCCGACATCCATGAATATTTTCAGAATTTTAGGACAAACCGTTGATTTTTATGGAATTTATGAATTTTATGATCTGTTCACAGCTCTCACCATCCTGAGCTCTGACTCTCCAGAGCTGCGAACAGGTCGACCATTTTGCCCATATTTGGGCACATCACATCATGTGACGTCAAATCCCGTGCTGTTTCTAAGCGGAGCAGAAACTTGAAGAGGGAGGAATTGGTATTGTAGCAGTGTTTTTTGATATTGAAAATGCATATGATATGTTGTGCAAAAAATGTTTATTAATTAAAATTATAAAGATGGGTATTACAGGTAGGATGTGTCAGTGGATCAAAGATTTTCTAACTAAAAGACAAATACATGTTCAAATAGGTAATTATCATTCTGAGAAAAATATTGTTGAAAATGGTACTCCACAGGGAAGTATAATAAGTCTTTTATTAGTTTCGGTAATGATAGATGATGTGTTTTCTTTGCAACTACCAAGAAGTATGCTTGAGATTCAGAGGCCGTTTCTCAATATGCGTTCTTGAGCGTTCTCGTGTGCTCGTGACATGTCATCAGCCTCAGACCGAGCACTGTTCCAATGCTGAGAACGCCAAATCGAGAACGCGCCGAATTCCCCGGATGTTGTTCTCGCCCGCCCTCTTTATCGAGCATGCATCAGAGCAGACTTGTGCGTTCTTCAGACTGACCGCTTGTCCAGAATGCACCGCGGCCGCAGCTTGATTTGAGACAGCGCAGACAGAGCTCACAGCGGTAAGTTAAAAATTCCCTTTTCTGCTGCTGTTATTGTTGAAAAGTACGTTTTAAGATCGTTTGAGGCGAAATATTATACTTTTAAGCTTCCCTATGTGGCCTGTTTACAGAGTTGGTGCGTAATTTAAAAAAAGTAGTGTGCATAATACCGCTGGTTATGATTTATTTGTTTTGTGTTTATCTGACTGACGTGTGTTGCTTTATTAACTCAATACTTGATGGAATAAATTGTAAATGTCTCCCTAGGACGACAGCAGCATATAAAATAAATAAATAAATACATTCTATAAATGTTTTTCCTATCCAAGTGAGTTTCTTCTGAGTCAGGACACGAATAATTGAGAGGAGAAAGAGGGAAAGAAAACAATAGTAATAATAGT